>NC_035109.1:129283872-129588488 GCF_002204515.2 Aedes aegypti | reverse complement strand
CGAGTTATAGAAATATCGACTTATGGAGAGCACGATGTATGGGAATTTGAAGGGACCGAAAAATCCATCGACTTATAGAGTATATCGAGTTATAGAACATCGAGTTGTGGAGAGTCGACTGTATAAACATGCTTATATGTAAATATAATATTTTCATTTGATATGAACAACATCTATGTAGAGAAAAAATATGCCGACACTTGATGTGACGAACGTTTCAAAGTTTGTTGAATAAAGTGAACCTTTTGGAAGTCTACACTTGAAGTGTCGAACCATTCAAAGTTTTTTTTTAATTACAAAAATAAAGGTAAAAAGAAGAAAGTGTTTTGAATAAAAAAAAAATTTAGACATGAATAATTTATGAATCATATTTTATGTCGACACTCACAGTGACGAACCATTCATATTTTTTTTGAAAAATCATATTTACGTCTCACCGTTGTAACGATTAAGGGTGCAATCATACATATTTTATAGATTAGAAACAGTAGCATAAAACGAGCTCTCCAATGGAACCGTCATCCTTGAGCAGCAACAATCCTCTTTGAACTTCACTCGTTTAATAGGCTATATAAAAGCACTCAGAGAAAATAGGCGTGCAACCCGTGAGGGGCCCAGATAGCCGTAGCGGTAAACGCGCAGCTATTCAGCTAGATCAAGCTGAGGGTCGTGGGTTCGAATCCCACCGGTCGAGGATCTTTTCGGGTTGGAAATTTTCTCGACTTCCCAGGGCATAAAGTATCATCGTACCTGCCACACGATATACGCATGCAAAAATGGTCATTGGCATAGTAAGCTCTCAGTTAATAACTGTGGAAGTGCTCACAAGAACACTAAGCTGAGAAGCAGGCTCTGTCCCAGTGGGGACGTAACGCCATAAAGAAGAAGAAGAACCCGTGAGGGAAAACAACTGACGACTGCTCGGGCTTTCTTGACGCACTGCCCAGGAGCAAGCGTCAACGTCGGAAGATCAAAAAGAACTCCCAGGGGATTCAAGGAAATTTCCATTACGAAAAGATCCTGGACCGACCAGGATTCAAACCCAGACACCTTCAGCATGGCTTTGCTTTGTAGCCGCAGACTCTAACCATTCGGGTAAGGAAGGCCCCAATGAGATCCATCCAAATGTCAATCATGACTTTTTCATGAACTTTTAAGGGCTTATTTAAAGGCTGTCTTTTAAAATTTATACATAGCTTCCTACAAGAATGTATTCAGAAAATCTTTCAGCAATTTCTCAAGGTGTTCTTCAGGAATTCCTCTGGGATTTTATTTCTAAAAAATCCACAAAGAATTTTTTATCTGGGATGACACATGGAAATTCCTCTGGAAGCTTCCTCAGGAACCCCTCCCAGAGATTTCGCCCGAAATTTCTCCAGGTATTTCATCAGAAATTTCACCAAAAATTCCTCTAGGGGTTTGCTTTCGATCAAAGATTGCTCCAGAAATTCGTCCAGTGCTCAATACATAAATTTCTCTATGGATACTTTCAGTAAACGGTCCAGTCATTTCTTCATAGATCTCTTCAGGAAGCCATTCCTTCGAAAATTCCTCTAGAAATATTACACGATATTCATTCACTGAATGTTGTAAGAATTTCTTACGTAATCCTTCCAAATAATAACCAGAAAAGTTCCCTAAGAAGTTTCTTCAGGGTTTCCAAAATTTTCTCCGAGAATTCCTCCAAAGATTGCTACGAGAATTCCTTCAGGAAGTTATCCTGGACTTTTTCCAAAGCTTTCACTAAGAATTCCTCCAAAAACTTCCTCAAGAAATTTCTCCAGGAATTTCAGCAGGAAATTCCTCCAGGTATTAGTCCAAGCCTCTTTACAAGAATTTCAATGAGGATTCCTCCAAGAGTTCCTTTTAGTAATATCCCTACAGATTTTTCGAGGGATCAACCCAAGAATTTCTTAAGAAATTACTCCACGCTAACCTCCATGAATTATTTCAAAGATTCTACCAAAACCTTCATACAAACATCTCTCAGATATTTCCCTAGAAATTCTCCCAGTGCTTCTGCTAGAAAAAAAATCAGAAATTCCTTCATAATCCCTCAGGGAATTAATCAAAAATCTTCTAAAGTTTGCTTCAAGAATTCCACCAAGAATTTTTCTAGTTAAAATATAAAAAAATCCTAAAGATATTTTTCCGCAAACAATTACTCTAGGAATTTCTCTGGAAATTTTTGAAGATACAAATCTCTCTCAAAAAATTCAAACGAGGATTCCTCCATAGGTTTCTCGAATTATTTCTTCGAAAAATCCACCGAACTCTCTTTTGAGATTCTGCTAAACAAATCCTAATGATTCTTCAAAGTATTCGTCCAACGATTTCTACAGCAATTACTTTGCTAGGATTATTCCAAGAAATCATTCAGTTATTAATCCAATAATTGTTTAAAAATTACTTCAAGGATTTTTTCACGCATACCTCTAGGAATTCCTCCAGAGATTCCATCAAAAATTCCTGCAGAGATGCCTTAAAAAATCCAATTCTTCCAGGGATTCAACCTAGAATATTTTCAGAGTTTTCGCCAGGAGTTCCAATACAGATTCCACCAAGAATTGCTCTATAGATTCTACCAGGAATTTTATCACGGATTCTACAAGAAATTAAGAAATTAAGAATCTACCAGAATTTTCCCTCAGGAATCCACCAGGATTGTTTTAATAGTTTTTGTAGGAATTTCTTGAAAATACCCTTCAGAGATTCATCCAGGGAATCTTCTACGAATATTTGCTGTGTTTTTCCAGGTTTTTTTTTTCAGCTATCCAGAGATTTTTCCAAATATTGCTGCAGGGACTTTACCAGGAATTCTTGCTAAGAATTGTTCAGAAATTACTTCAAGGATTTAAGAGATTTTCTCTATGTGTTCCTTCGAGAAATCTTAGAATTTTTTTTCGTTTTTTCTGTAAGAATTCCTCCAAGGATTTCTCTAGAAAGATCCTCCAGGGATTGCTCTAGGATTTCTTTCATGGATTCCTCCCTTCTGAAATTCTGCAAAACAAAACCTGATGATTCATCTAAGTATACCTCCAAGGATTTCTGCAGCAATAAGTTAGCGGATTTTTCCAGAAATTCATTCAGCTATTATTACAATAATTCCTTAAAAAATTACTTCAGAAATTTCTTCACGTATACCTATAGGAATTCCTCCAGGGATTCCATCAAAAATGCCTGCAGAGATGCCTTAAAAAATCCAATCCTTCCAGGGATTCAACCCAGAATATTTCCAGAGATTTTACCAGGAGTTCCTATAGGTTCCACCGAGAATTCCAATACAGATTCTACCAGGAATTCCTCCAGGAATTCTTCAAGAATCCACCAGATGTTTTCCAAGAAGAAATCCACCAGAAGCAATTTTTCTCGTTATCTCTCAAAGAATTTCTCAAAAAAAATCCTGGTGGAAATCCTGGAGTAATTCCTGGTGACATTCTTGGTGGAATTCCTGAGAGAATTCCTGGAATTCCAGGAGGTGATCCTGAAAAATCTTGAAGGTTTTTTGTGTAATTCTTGGATACACTTTTTAAAGGTTTTTGGGTGAAATCCCAGAAGGAATCCTCAATGATTTTCCTGTAGCAATCTCTAAAACAAAGTGCTGGTAAAACCTCCTCAAGGAATCCCTGTAAAAATCTTTGCGTGAACTTTCGTAAATTTTAGGACAAATTCTTGGTTCCTGGAGGATTCTTGAGGAATATCTGGAGGTATTCCTGTTGAGATTCCTGGAGGAATTTCTGAAGGAAGTAATCCTTAAAAATCTCAAAGGTTTTCCTGGGATAATTCTTGGACAAAGTTCTGAAGCGTTTTTTTTATGAAATCCCTGGTGGAGCGTTCAATGATTTTCTTGCAGGAACTCCTGAAAAATTGCTGAAGAAAACCCTATTAAAATCTATTGAGAAATTCCTTGACGAATCCCTGAACAAATCTATGCGTCAACTTTCGTAATTTTCAGAAGGAATTCCTGGAGTGATCCCGGTGGAATTCCTGGAGGAGTCCGGACCAAATTCCTGGAGGTTAAAGATTGTGTGAAAACGCTAGTGGAGTATATATAAACAAGTCAAGAGGGCACATTAGCTTCTTATGATTCTATCGTGTATTCCACAAATGATTCCATCAGTAGTTTCTTCTTTTATATCAGGAGTATATCTGGGGATTCCATCGAAATTTCATCTAGGGGTTTCCATCAGAAGTTTCTCTAGAGATTCCAACAAGAGTTCTTCTGGAGTTTTCAACAGAAATGATTCTAGGGATTCCATCGAACTCCTGATTCAGAGATTCCACCTGCAACTTCTCCAGGGATTCTCTCAGCAGTTCATCTAAACATTCCATCAGGAGTTCTTCTAGAAATTTCATAAGTAGTTTGTTCCATGATTATATTGCTGTTTGCGCTTGAGTTGCAAATCTCGTCTAACTGGGCTTCAAATGGGGTAACACAAAGTCATCAAAGGATACTTGCAACCATGATCCATATCATCGCCAACCTAGCAGAGAAAATCAATCTTTGACATCGCCTTCCTTGTGAAAAATCTTACCGCATTTGGTGTTCCCGCATTTCGTATTTGCGTTTCAAACGCACACAGCAATATCAGGAGATCCTTCAAGAATATCTTTAGGAGCTCCTCCAAGGATTCCATCAGGAGTTCCTTCAGGGATTCCAGGAATTACTATAGGGATTCTATCAGGAGTACCTTTAGGGACTCCATCACAATTGTTCTGGGTTATTTCATCAGGAGTTCCTTCATGGATCCCACCAAGAGTTCCTTTAGAAATTCCACCTGAAATTCCTTGAGGGATTCTATCAGGAGTTCCTCTTGGGACTCCATCAGGACTTCCTTCAGAGATTGCACCTGGAATTCCTCTAGGGATTCCATCATGAGTTCTTCTAGGGATTTAATAAAAAAAAATCTCCGATGATTATATCAGGAGAGCTTTCAAGAATATCTTGAGGAACTTCTCCAAGGATTTTATCAGGAGTTCCTCTAGGGATTCCTTTAAAATTTCGTCCAAGGATTCCATCAGGAGCCCTTTTAGGGTTTCCATCGAAAGCTTATCGGAAGTTTCTCTATGGGTTTCATTGTAAGCACCTCTAGGGTTTCCTTCAGAAGTTTTTCTAGGGATTTCAACTAGAGTTCTTCTGGGGATTTCAACAGATGTTATTCTAGGGATTCCATTAGGAGTTTTTTCAAGGATTTCACCTGGAACTCCTCTGGGGATTCTATCAAGTGTTTCTCTATCAATTCCATCAGAAGTGTCTCCAGGGATTTCATCAGGAGTTCCTCCAAAGATTCTACCTGGAATTCCTCCAGAGGATTCTATCAGGAGTTTCTCTAGTGACTCCATCAAGACTTCCTTCAGAGATTTCACCTCCCATTTCTCCACGGAATCGGAGGTTCCTCCAAGGATTTCAACTGAAATTCTCATGGGTATTCCTCTAGAAATTCTTTCAGAAACTCCATATAGTATATTCCCGGCGATTTTACTGGGAATTCAAAAAAAATCCTATAAAGATTGCACCAGTAATTCGTTCATAGACTTCATCAGTTTATCTAATTATCTCACCAATAATTTTTCGAGCGAGGTGTTTTTCAGGGAATTTCGCTAGGAGTTCTTCCAGTGTTAATACTAGGGGGTGGTCCAATAATTACGTAGGGGTTTATGGGGGGAGGGGGGGTTTGAGATTTCTTACGCGCCATACAAATTATTTTTAATTTTCATACAAAAAATCTTATCCAGGGGGGAGGGGGGTGGTCAAAAAACCGCCAAAATTGTCTTACGTAATTAATGGACAGCCACTAGGAAGATCGCCAGAATTTCCGCCAAAAAAATCTGCCAGAGTTTTGCCAAAAGTTCTACCAGAAAATACTTCAAAGGTTTAACTAGGATTTCTCTTCTTATAATTTATTCCGGGTTATCAAAAATTCCTCCAGGGAATTAACTCAAAAATTTCCAAAAAGTTCATTAGATTTTTTTCTGAAAAAACTACCAATATTCCCGTGAGAAAGTCTACCAGGAACTGAAGGATTGAACTAAAAATTCTTCCTTTCTCTACTCTAGGTATTCCATCAGGAAGCTTCTACAAAATTCCAAAAGATTGTTCCTCCAGGGATTCCACTGATATTTATTTATTTATTTTAGACCAGGAAGAATCCTTGAAGAAAATAAAAAAAAATGATTGAAGATTCCCTAGAAGAATCTCCGGAGGAGAACCTGAAGGAAACCTCTCGAAAAATTGCAAGCGAAATATCTAAAATAGTTCCTGGGGGAATCCCGTGAAAGAAGTTTTGGTAAATTCTTTTGCAGTGTTTCTTGTGGAATCCTTGAAGGTCTTGTGAAATCCTTCCTGGCGGAATCCTTAGAAGAATTCCTGGAGTGATTCCTTGATGAATCTTTGGAGAAATTCTAGGTAGAATCATTTTAAAAATTCCTGGAGTAAACCTCTGCATGTATGTCTGTAGGAATTTTGGAGGAATTTCTAAAGAAAATCTTGTAGGAATCCCTGTAGCAATTCCAGGAAGAAACTTTGGATTAATCGTTGAAGGATTTCCTGGAGGAATTCCTAGTGGAATCACTAGAAGAATCACTGGAAGATTTTTGATAGGAGGAAATCCTGGTAGAATTTTAGATGGAATCCCTGTAGTAATTCCTTGGAAGGGATTCCTTGAGCAATCTCTTTGAGAATTTCTAGATGACTTGCTGGTGGAATCGAAGAAAAAGAATCCTAAAAGAATCTGTTAAGGAATTCCCGAAGTTTTGTTGAAGGAAATCTTAAATAAATCTTTGGGGCATTTTGGTGGTATTCTTGAAGGAAGCATTGGATGAATCACTGAAGAAATCTCATGAAGAGTTTTTGCATACATTCCCCAAGAAATGTGTACACAAACTTTATGAAATAATCGCTGGTGGAATTTCTGATTGAACATCTAGTGGAATTTATGGAAAAATCACCTGGTGAAATCCCTGGGGAAATTTTATAGTGATGAATTTCTTGAGGAATCCCTGGAGAAGTTTCTAAAAGAATTCGAGTTAATGCGTGATGGATTCCTTAGAAGAAACCTTTGAAGAAATTTTTCTAGCAATCTCTAGAGTAATTCTTGGAGCTAGCCTTGGAGTAAGCCCTGAAGAATTACTGAAAAAAACACTTGAGGATTTTTTGGTTTGATCGTTGACGGAATCAGTGGAGGAAAACCCGATTTTTTTGTGGATGAATCTCTGGAAGAATACCAGACTACGTTCCTAAAGGTAGGTCTTAAGGATTTTCCCCGAAGGAATTTCTGGTTGATTCTGTGGATAAAATTCTGATAAATTTCTTGTTAAAATCCTATTAAGAATTTCTGGTGGTATCCTTAGAATGACCCATGATATCCTGGCAACCTCCAAAGTAGAATTACTAGGATACCACTATAAGATTTGAGGGAATGTTTCGGGAATTCCTATAGCCATTCCCATATCTATGACTGTTCAAAATAATCCCCAACGGAGACCCCTCGTAATTTTAGAGTTTTGTCGGAATACAAACGAATTATCAATGGAATTCGTCATCAATATCCATTCCGGTACTTAAATTTTGTAAATTTTGTTCTTCCAAACTGCAGTTATTACCCAAAAATCATATAATTATTCCCCCCACAGCCACAGAATTCGGAAAAATGACACTCAAATATCGACTAGACTTGCCGAGATTATTCAAAACATGCGAAGAAAAATAATATTGCTGCAACAAAGTTTGACATTCGGTTAAACGATTGCATCAACATAAATCAGTTTGACTAACTCGAGGGCGCAGTCAATGTTGGTCAAACCATCTTAGCGTCTGTGGGCGCCTGAACCTTGATAGAGTTGGATTTTACCGATATAAAAACAATCGCATATAATACGCCGATTTTTCTCAGTATCCGAATAGCCCACATAATCTCAACTTGTTTTATTCGTGATTGTATGATCTGCAATCATCTAGTTTGATCGACAAATTGTGGACCATTCCATCTACTAACAATATTTTGATTTGGGAGGGATCGCGTGATTCCAACCGACATGCACCGCTAAAACACCCGGTCCGCAAATCACTGCGGAGCGCCGCATATTATATTCCGAACAAAGCGCCAATTCATTTCGACTCAGTGATTTTACGATTGGCGCGGTTTCCTCGTTCATTCATTCGTTCAAGAAAATTAGCATGAATTTGATTATGATTGCACACGTTCCAACGCCAAAGGGACCGCACCATACACTCACCGTGTGGAAATGATAATAACGGGCGGCAATGAATCAGTGAGACAGGCGCACAGAGGTCCGGTGTTTTCGAATAGCTGACAAAAACCCAATTTTCAAACCTGTTTGGAAATTAAAATACGAAGTAAAATATTTTCATGGCTTTTTTCACAAATTCTCAAAAAAAAAACTCTTCGTTTTTCAGAATATGTGTTGATATTGATCATTGGTTATTTTGTTTTGATATTCCGATATCAGATATTCCGATGTTTATCGGAAAACCGACATTCCCCATATAAAATTCTTTTGAAATGTCTCAAAAAAATCATAAAAACACAATATGATGTTTTTTTTGAAATTTTCAACATACTTATACAGCCAGAGTGGTACCAGAAACATAAAATTAATTTCTTAAAAAAGGGTTGCACCAAATTGTTTGAGAATGTGTAGTTTTTACCATGATTTTTTGAATCTGGACCACTGTGAGGCACACCCGGTGTAATGAGGCTTGGGGACGGGGTTAAAGAGAAGCATAACCAAACCATAAAAACCTTTCCCCGTCATCATTTCCCAGCAGATCTGCAATTTAATCAAACCAAGCGATGATGTGTTGCTGAGGAGAACGGGATGTGGGTGGCACCGTGGTATGAGGATTATGTGTAGCTTTATGTGTATGTACACTTCACTCTCGAGCCAGTCATTATTCCAGCCGTGAACTTGAAACATGCGATAATGAGAGTGACGAGTGAAAGGCTTTCTGATGCAATCAAACGGTTGGCGGTAATTGTGCCGATTATTTCGCACCTCAATGAAAGCTGAATCGTACGTCAATTAGATGAACTAGGTTTCATTTGATTATGTGTTGAGTAGCACAATGTGCTAAGCGTAAATCGCTTGGAGTGCGGATTTCGTAGTGAATAACAAGGATTGAGCGCAAATAAGTTGATTGCAAATCAGGTAATCCAGAAATATTATTTGTAGGTTTACTTGGAATCAAATTAATTTCCAATAAAATTTGTATGCTCAGAATTGTGAGGAATGCCTCGGAAAATTTTAATAGGCATTTCTGGATAAATATCTTTAGACTACTAAAAGTATTTAGAGCTAATAGTACTCTATTCACGTGACTTACAGCCCGCGGCTGGTTCGTCTTCGAATACTAAACATAACACTGTGGTAAACGTTTTTGTCTCAATCACCAAAATATTGCTAAATCCATTACCGTTTTCAAAAATATCATCAGAATTTCAGATATCGGCTGTTAAAAATGCAATATTTGAGTATTTCAGCAAAATGCCACGCAGTCTGCATTGGCTGATAGTCAGAATCTGGGAAACGGAACAGCTACCGGAGGAGTGGAAGCAAGGCGTTATATGCCCTATCTACAAAAAGGGCGACAAACTGGAGTGTGAAAATTATCGTGCAATCACCATCCTAAACGCCGCCTATAAAGTGCTATCCCAGATTCTCTTCCGTCGTCTATCACCTATAGCAAACGAGTTCGTGGGAAGTTATCAAGCAGGTTTCATCGACGGCCGCTCGACAACGGACCAGATCTTTTCCGTGCGGCAAATCCTCCAGAAATGCCGTGAGTACCAGGTCCCTACGCACCATTTGTTCATCGATTTCAAGGCGGCATACGATAGTATCGACCGCATAGAGCTATGGAAAATCATGGACGAGAACAGCTTTCCCGGGAAGCTCACAAGATTGATCAGAGCAACGATGGACGGTGTGCAAAACTGCGTGAAGATCTCGGGCGAACACTCCAGTTCGTTCGAGTCTCGGCGGGGACTACGACAGGGCGATGGACTTTCGTGCCTGTTGTTCAATATTGCGCTTGAAGGTGTCATGCGGAGAGCCGGACTTAACAGTCGAGGCACGATTTTCACGAGATCCGGACAATTTGTTTGCTTCGCGGACGACATGGATATTATTGGGAGAAAATTTGAAACGGTGGCAGATTTGTTCACCCGCCTGAAACGCGAAGCAACAAGAGTCGGGCTAATGGTGAATGCGTCGAAAACAAAGTACATGCTGGTTGGCGGAACTGAGCGCGACAGGACCCGCCTAGGAAGCAGTGTTACGATAGACGGGGATACCTTCGAGGTGGTGGACGAGTTCGTCTACCTCGGATCCTTGTTGACGGCTGACAACAATGTTAGTCGGGAAATACGAAGGCGCATCATCAGCGGAAGTCGTGCCTACTATGGGCTCCAGAAGAAACTGCGGTCAAGAAAGATTCACCCCCGCACCAAATGCACGATGTACAAAACGCTCATAAGACCGGTAGTCCTCTATGGGCATGAGGCGTGGACTATGCTCGAGGAGGACTTGCAAGCTCTTGGGGTTTTCGAACGCCGAGTGCTAAGGACGATCTTCGGCGGCGTGCAGGAGAACGGCGTGTGGCGGCGAAGGATGAACCACGAGCTCGCTCAACTCTACGGCGAACCCAGTATCGTGAAGGTAGCTAAAGCTGGAAGGATACGCTGGGCAGGGCATGTTGCAAGAATGCCGGACAACAACCCTGTAAAGATGGTGTTCGCCACGAATCCGGTCGGAACAAGAAGGCGTGGGGCGCAGCGAGCTAGGTGGATTGATCAGGTACACCAGGACCTGGAGAGCGTGGGTCACAGTCGAGGATGGAGAGAAGCGGCCATGAACCGAGGGAATTGGCGAAATATTGTTGGCGAGGCTTTATCAAGATAATTGATGTAAAGCCAAATAAGTAAGTAAGTAAGCCACGCAGTTTTGCCAGCTTGTATGACAATTTATTTACATAAATTTCCTCCGAACACAAACTTTATATGTAGGGTCGAGGTACCAATAGCCGCATAGCTAAGAACATAAATTCGTATAAAATCGAAAAATACCGCTAGCGTCATTATTTTTACATCATCTGAAAGCTTTTTATCTTGGTTTTGTGGGAAAAATATGAAAACTACGAGAACTCAAATATTTGTATTTATTATCGCGTGTGCCACTATAGGAATGCATGTGCCTATAGTACCACTATTTCTAATTTCTGTTCCTATAGTAGCATATATATAGTATAGTACGGCATTGGCAAAGTACTTATCAAAACCGTATTTTTACAAAACTTTTATATTTTTCCTACAAAGTGTGGATCAAAAGCTTTCGTTTGATGTAAAAAAGTTCTTAATTCATCAATTATTTCGTATAAAAAAAAAAAGTTTCTCTCAGTAGTGCTACTATAGGAACAATAGGTTTACTATAGGCGCAAGAGAGCTCAAATTTTAAGCAAAACTAATTATTTCGATCATTTTTTGAACAAAATCCAGCTGTGTATCAATGGTATTTAGCTAAATAGCTCCTGACCTTCATGTCAAAAAATGTTTTGAAAAGATATATAGCCAAACGACCGTAAAAAGCCACTAGTGCGACTATAGGGGACTGTCCACTAAGGGAGCACCGATCCTATAACAATATTAATCAACAAAGTTCTAAGCAGTTTCGATGTTCTACATAAATCTACGGGAGACACATAATTTGAACCTTGAGACTCGCAAAAATGTTATTTTGTTTTTACGCTGTGTTATGCAACGACGAATTCATAGAAAACTAAATGTGTATATTAGAGGAGTTACAAAAAATTTGTATTTTTAAGATTTACTGGCAAAAGTCAAAACGAACTCTGGTGATATCCTGAATAATAAATACATAATCCCTTAAATAATTCCTCTAGGAATACCTGATGACATAGGCGCCAACTTTGGAGAGGAGCGAAGCACTTCTTACCCCCTCAAGAATTTCATTTCACCCCTCTTATAATTCTGGCACAAAAACATCGATTTTAAATACCTAAGCGTGTTCATATAAAGATTGTTTTAAAATCCCTTGATGTCCTTTCGAGATCTGTGTTCAGAATTTCTATAGAGATCAATGAGTGGCCTCTTGTGATTTTTCTTTGCAAATGTAAGTTTTCCCATAGCAAATCCAATAAAAACTTTGAGAAAAATTACTTTTGACATCGGAAGAGCTCGCACCAAGCCGTACGCGTAGGCGGTTCCCTTCGGTTCCGCGATATTTTCAATAGAATCGGCTGATAATGTTTTTATATAATGAATGCTGGAAAACCCAAGTGTAAAGTATGAACATAGCATTCTTTTATGATCATTTAGTTACACGAAGTTTTTCACATACCATTACGTAAGCTGTTTCAACGAGGGTAAGGTTTATGCACGATCGTTGAGATCTATTATGACACGAATCCATAGAATCTCGATCGCGTTTTCCAACGAAGGGATTGAAATTCCTTGTGGAAACTGCTTCCTTATTCGACGATAAGACTAATTGACTGATTTGGGTATGTTTACATCACATGGTAGGGTCATTTTTTATCGTTTCAGAGAGCGAGAAATGGCGCTTAAACCAAAGCTCATTTGCAAGGACACAAGATGGAAATATCTTTCTTAGCTACGTCACTCCCATCGTTGACAGAATCATTTCATTCATACTTGCACACAATTACAAAAAATATATACTAAATTACACTAACACTGAATTTAAAGCCGGACGTATCACTCGCATATAGTGAATCCTAGACCATTTCTTTCCCTATTATCCAACTCTTTGACATCTATGAGGGCATCGGTGAGTCGTTGGCCCCTCTTTAAATAGGTGTCATATCATTATTATCCCTCTCTTTCCTCGTAACAGAGAAGATGCGCGTGGCCGACAAAGGAAATTGTCACGTCTTTCCATCTCTGAATTCCGATTGAACAGCTATTTCATGCTTAATAGTTTTTCATAAGTAATTGGAATAAGAGTGGTAAAGTACAGTTTCGCCGATCGAGCTGAATTTTTGCACCAAAATGCAGTCCAAAAAGTAGACTGGAGCGAGAATTTATATCTTCCATACAACCGTGTCTAGTTTGCATATCGTGTGGCTGGTACGAAGACACTTTCCCAAGTCTTAAAGATCTCCGACCGATGGGATTCGGTACCTATAAGTTAAAAGTCGTTACAATTTTTCGACCGCAATTTTGGTACTCGTTCTAACATGGCTCCTGAAAATCTCCCAGAAATTCCTTCAAGAAAATCTCCAATGATTCCTTCAAGTATCCCTCCCGATATCTCTATAAATTCCTTCAGAAAAGCTACCTGAAATTTCTCCATTAAATCCTTCGAAGACTTCCCAACGTGTTTTACTAGAAATTCCTTCGAGATAGTCTACAGCGATTTCTCCGGGGCACATTGGTCCAGATTTTCAAATAGCTGGCAAAAACCCCATTTCCAAACATAGGTTTTAGTTGAAAAACAACGTCAATTATTCATCTACTATATCAGATAGTTGAGTAGAGTAAGGTGGAGCAAAAGTTCGACATTAGTGGTATAATCAAAGTTTCCAGCAAAACAATAGCAGTTAAAACAAAACAAATACCATACAGTGAACCTTCAACATATTGGCTATAATTTTGCTGAACAAACTTGTGTCACACGGATAAAAATCTGATCCCCACACCATGATTTACAAATCATGAAATTCATAAATTGGTTAGGTCATGATATCAGGATCACAAATCATGGTTCCTGGAGTCATAGTCATGATTCCTCATAAGCGTAACATCCAGTGTGAAAACACTAAGCGGCGCACTTTGATTCATCACATTCGTATCGATCACTCTCAATTTAAGATGACGAAGTGGTTGAGTGGTAGAGTACGTGACTCACAATCGGAAGGTTCTTGGATCGAATCTCAATATATGCTATTTTGAACTTTTTTTTATTTTTCTCGATCATAAACTGATGCGTGACTCAGCATTTTTGGAATTTGAATCATGATTCCGAGCAATCAGCTACAAAAACCTAACGCGTGTGTTGCGTTACGGCAATCTGACTCATGATATCATGAGTCCAAATCATGGTGTATTTTCATAAGACGAAAACACGCTGGAATCATGATATCATGAGCCATAATCTTGTTTTTTTATTTTGATTTCTACCCGTGCAAAATATTTACTCATTTTTAGTTATAACAGTTTAAAAATTGATTGTCTTATTCGAACTTTTGCCCCACCGGTGGGGCAAGAGTTCGAATCTAGTGTGGGGCAAAAGTTCGCTGGCTAAAACACAAAATATAGATCCTTTTATGATAGGCATACCTTGCACCAGCCGTAAACTTAAGTTTAACGAAAAATACACACTAAATTTTCATCAAAAAATGTTAATTGTAATATACTCAAAAATAGCAGTTTTTCGCAAAACTAAGTGGAAATGTAAAATTTTGGTGACAATTTTCACACGATCAGACAAATTTGACTAAATTTGAAGATAATATGTGGATTTTAGGCAATTTGCAAATTTTTCGTGATTTTATACATGGGTCGAACTTTTGCCCCGCTGATTCGAACTTTTGCCCCACTATGGGCCAAAAATTGTTTTCAAGCATTTATGCAAAAACTAATGCACCTCAACGCAACCTTATGATAGGCCTAGAAACGCCCTTACATAAAATATTGAAGAAGATTTTATCTTCAATTGGTTCCATGCTACGAAAGTTTTACCACAAATTACAATATTCACGTCGAAAAACAACAAATAGCCATAACTTTTCCAAATCTCTATCGATTTTTATGATATTTGGATTGAAAGTCTCTTACTTGAATAGCATTCGAACCACCATGACATTTATAAGATTTGTTTTGAATTGAGCTAGAAATCTTAAAAAGAAACTCTTACCCCACTCGAACTTTTGTCCCACTTTACTCTATACGTACGAGAATTTAAAAATAAATATGTTTTTTTTACATGTTCAGACGTAAGATGTCTTAAAACCTAAATTTTTGCTTCAAAACTCAACTAATCAATTTTCACCAAAACCCGTGCAAATTGGGGTTTCAGCATATTTTTTTTCAGGTCAATAACTCATTCACATATAGATTCAACATCTTCGGATGCAAGTTTATACTCAAGTGTCGTTAACCTTATTAAATTAATACTTATTGTCATAGGTACTTCAAATATTTAAAGAAGTGCTTCTTTATGCCGTACAAATCACTCCCCGCCACTCCCCGCGGAGAAATCTTGCTCAAACGCGCGTTTAAGACCAAGGAATCGATTGAAAAAAACTCTTTTTGCCTAAGCTTGCCTAAACGATAGTTGTTTGAAAATGTTGAGAGCCCAAAAACGTATGAAAAACAGCATTTTTGTTAGAATTTGGCACAATGACAACCAAAAAATTGTGACTATAGCCAAAATAGAGCTTTCCACCCTAAATCATGTTGCAAAACACTTGTAATGGTTAAAAATAGTGAAATATTGAGAATGCGCAATTTCTGCCATGATTTTTCAAAACTCGACCAATGTGCGGGGTTCCACTAGGAATATCACCAGTGATTCCTCCAGGGATTTCTCCGGGAAGAACTTTTGATCACTATTATTTGTGAGACCAGCTCCAGGAATACCTTCAGCAATCCTTCCAGGAATTCTTGCAGGAGTTCTTCTAAGGATTTCTGCAGGAAAATTTCTGCAGGAATTTATCTAGAAAATTCGCAATTCGTTTCCGCTAGAAAGCCTACGGCAAATCCTCCATAGATAATCTATGATAGATTCCTCAAGTAAAATTTTTACTGGGATCACTCCAGAAATTTCTCCAATGATTCTTCCAGGAATCCTTGCAGATCAATCCAGAAATTCTTCAAGCGATTTATCCTAATATTCTTATAAAGATTCCTCCAGATACTCTTTCAAGGATTCATCCAGTAAAAACTCCCCTCTTTTCAATGATGTCTCCGAATATTTCTCCAGGTCTTACACTAGAACAATATATTCAATATTGTTCTTTACAGGTATTGCTCGAGGGATACCATCAGGAAATTCTCCAAGGATTCTACAAGAAATTATTTCAAGGGATTCCCTCAAAAATTTCTTCAGAGATTCGTTCTGACCTTCTAAGAGTTCCTCCGAGGATTCCTACAAGAATTTCTTTGAAAATTCCTCCAAAAATAACCAAGAAATCATCCTATAAGAATTTTACCAGAACATAATCTAAGCAAGTTGACGCGGTGTACATAGATTTTGCCAAAGCCTTCGATACCGTTCCACACGCTTTAGTCGCTGAGAAGCTGAACCGTATCGGCTGTCAACAAATAGGATTAGAGCCACTATCTTGCAGACGTGAAGGAAGTCAACGGATGCTAGTTTTCGATATCATCACAAATTGCGATTGATTGTCCCGTGCTTCTTGAGCAAACACCGCTCTAGGGGAAGACGGGGTAAGACCGCCCGCTAAATTTAAATCATATGTTAAAATCAAGAATCAAAAATCCTTTCTCAACGCAGCATGTCGTTTGCCTTAGGCATGATCAAAAAATTTCACAGGTGTTGTATTCGTAAAAAAAAATATTTATTTCTTGAAGCTTGAAAAAGTGATTTCTTATCACGATTATTTTTAGCGACGGGGTAAAACCGCCCACCCACGGGATGAAAGCGATCACCACGATTATCGTACACAATTTTTTTCAATTCACTTCTGATTCTAAGAAGTATAATGTTCAATTAATTCGACATTGATTAACTTGGGTGTTGAATTATTTTTTTCGATTAATAAATTCTAAGAACTTAGATACCGCCGTGCGGGGTGACATTGGTCCTAGGGGGTGAATTTGACCGCCCTTCTCGATGCCTCTCTTGGCTAGGACGGGAGGCAAAAAACCATCCAGTGGCTATTTATAACGTATTCTTGAAGTTTGCCACATTGTTTTCATTATTCTGGTTTTAGTTTGCTGTAAAAATCTTGGCCCAAAGTCACCCTTATGGACCAATGTCACCCCGCACGACGGTATATACTTACCATCACCTTGAGATACCCATATTTTGTAAAAGTATGCGGATTTGGCTTGCATTTTTCGCAAAATTGATTTACTTTGACTCGAATAGTATTGTACAACATAATTATAACTTTCAAAATGTTATATACATTTCATTTGGTATAAATAAGGTGCAAGAAAAAATGAAGCAAATGTCGAAAATGAAAAAGCAGTTTTCGTCCTTGAAATCAACAAATCGGAAAAAATAAAAACACACAGCCTTTTTATTTTGCAAATAAAATAGCTGTGTGTTTTTATTTTTTTCAATTTTTCGATTTTAACGCCGAAAACTGCTTTTTCACTTTTGACATTTGCTCCATTTTTACTTGGGCCATAAGGGCGAAAATTAGATATAGTAAATTCAGTCTGTACGACTTCAACTTGAAGACGGTGAAACAAATAAAACAAAAATTAAAAAAGACTTTCTCCAAGCATTATATTAGAAAAATCTCTACCTTGTTTGCTTTAGGAAAATCTCTACATGGATTCCACCAGACGTTTCTCCAGCAATATCTTCAGAAATTTCTTCATCGATCCCTCCAAGGATTATCCAGGGATTTCTCCAGAAATATCTCTGCAGGGGTTTGTCTAGGGATTCCTCCCGCATAATCTTCACAGTGATTCTTCCAGCGATTCCTCCAAACATTACTCCAGGAATTTCTTCAGGGATTTCTCCTGAGATGCCTTGAGGAATACCTTCAGCAATTTACCCAATCAATCCTTCAGAGATTCCTACAGGCCTTTCTTCAGACACCTCCAGGAATTCTTCCAGGGAAATGACTACAGAGATTCCTCCAGAGACTAACCCAGCAATATCTTCAGGAATTTCTCCAAGAATTACTCCAAAAAATATATACATGGATTCCTCTAAAAATTATACCAGAGATTTCTTTAGGGATTCAAGATATTTTCCTAAAAAACTTCCAAGGAATCTTCCAAGCAAAGATTTCTCCAGGGATTCTCCCAAAGATTCTTTTAGTGATTACTCTAAAAATAACTTCGTGTGATGCTACAGAAATTTCTCCATATTAATTTCGAGAGGGATCACTAGGGATTGCTTTAAGGAACTCCTCATGAATTTTCTCTAGAGGATCCTCCAGATTTATCCAGGGGCTTTAAAAAAAACTTCTTTCCTAAATAAGTTCCTCAAGCAGTTCACGGAAAAATTATTGAAAGAATCCCTGGACGCACCCTGAAGGTTCATTTCCAGGAGGAATTTTTTAAGGCCAATAACGATTCTCTGAAAAAAAAAATATTGGGAATTCCCTGGGAGAATTCTTGAAGGAGTCACTTGAAGTAATTTCTTCTAGAATCCCTGGAGGAATTCCTGGCGGAACTTCTGGAGGAATTCCTGTTGGAATCCCTGAAGAAATCTCCGGAATAATTCCTGGAGAAATCTCGAGAGAGTATACCTGCGAAAATTTCTACAAGTATGCTTGGAGGAATTTCTGCAGAAATCACTAAAAAAATAACAAGAGTGATTCGTTATGATCCCTGGAAGAAATTCTGGATAAAGCCAAGAGATTTGCTAGAGATGCATAGATTTTCCTGATTGAACCCTTGGAGGAGTCTCGGGAAATATTTTTGGAGGAAGCTCTATGGGCATATCAAGAGAAAACGTTTGAAGAATCTCTGAAGGAATCTCTGGAGCAATCCCTGGAATAATGGCTTGAAAAGTTCCCGGAGGAATTCTTGGAGAAACTTCTGGAGGAATCCGAGTAAAGATTATATTAGAATAGCGGTTTTCATTCTTGGAGAAACTTCTGGAGGAATCCCAGTAAAGATTATATTAGAACAGCGGTTGTCAGCGGCAGTCTTGAAATTTTATACCAATGCAGAAAAAAGTCTTAAAACTCAATATCTCTGGATTCCTTTGGGATGGAATCGATCTTTGTACCGTAAAAGAAAGATTTTTTCATGAGTAAAACTATAATGAGGGAAGTGTTCACGGCACGTTATTTTTGTATGGTTCTGGCCAATGGAAGGTAATTTTACCCGATTTTCAATGGAAATGATGAATTCATAAATCAATTCTCTGGATTCCTTTGGGATAGAATCGATCTTTGTACCGTAAAAGAAAGATTTTTTTGATGGGCAAAACGATAGTGTAGTAAGTGGTGCCGTAAACACTTAAATACTATACTTTTTATACTTTTTGCCGTTAAAATACGTTTTTTATGATAATAAAACATCGAACTGTTTAGTGGAATACCTATAAGTAGATGAAACCCCGAATTTAGTACTATACCATTTAAATTTAAAGTACTAAATTAAATGGTATACAGTCAAACCTCCATGAGTCGATATCTGCAGGGACCATCGATTCATGGAAATATCGAGTCGTGGAAACGAATGCTATGGAAAGCCGTTTCAAGGGACCATCATAGTAATAATGCTATTTCGTTTTTAGTATGGTTCCATGAGTCGATATCGAGTCATGGAACAACGACTCATGGAGGTTTCATCGTAGTACTAAATTCTGGTTTTCATCTACTTACGTTTTTTATTATATTTACTAAACCAAGCCACATGCAGAATTGTTTAAATTTAAAGAGCAAAACAACTTATTACGATGAACATTTGTTAGGTTAGTAATTCGTTGGTTGTAATCAATCAATCGAATTTTCATTCCAGTTTACTGTGATGTTCTGTAGATAAAACAATTTAGAGGTGGTTTCAATTCAGCTTAATTATAAAATGCAATTTTTAAGAGTCTTATACTGCCCATAACTGCAAAATAGTCACATTCGACATTTTTGACAAATTGAAGTTAATACCATGGAGAGTCATCAAATGATAAATACTTTCGATCAACTTACTGAAATCTGTGAGATTGTTCTAGAAAATTCGAAAAAAATACCAAGTTGTTTTGTCACATTGATAACACTGCGGAACACGATTTTGTATCAAGCACCAAAATACCGCTATTTACCTAATTAAGGGTTGCTGAATTCAATGTCATTTACAGAAATATCATAGCACATCTAGTTTTTGTGATATTGACTATTGAAAACGCAAAATTTGACTATTTCAGCCAACTTGCATGCAAGTTTGTCAGCTTGTATGGCAATTGTTTTGCTTAATTTGCCTCAGAACTCAAACTTCATGTGTATAACCATATTTATCAACAAAGTACATAGTGCTTCCGATGCTCAAAAGTAAAGTTATGTTTTGTTGGTTTAGAAAAGTTTTGTATTTTTTCATATAAGAGAAACGAAGAATATTGTATGGAGACTGCAAGCATGCTGAAAAAATCGATTTAACCTCAATTTGATCGTGCAATTTCAATCAAATTACATCTGAAATGAAAGTTAAAGTTCTATTTTGCATGGTTGGTAGATTAGATCGAAATATTTTTTGATAAATCATTGTTTAAATATTATGTGAACATCAATGAAACTTGTATTTTATACAACTTTAGCGACCTTTAGCTAAAAATTGTGACGTGCTGGAACATTTCTGAGAACGGCATCAGATTCAGCAACCTCAAATCTACTAGAGACACATAATTTGATTCTTGAGACACGTGAAAATGTCATTTTTGTTACGCTGTGTAATTATAACCGCATAACAGTCACATTGAGATTATAAATGAGCCTCGTGATGTAATAGCAATGAAATTTCTATCAGAATTATTTTCTGACAATTCACCTAGTATGCGATATGAGTTGTACAAAACATCAGCCTCAATTAAGCACTTTTGAGTTCCTGGTAATTTTTAGAAATTTTAGTTTCCTCCCATACTGCCATAAAATGCAAACTTTGTATTCCATTTACTCATTGCCTACTTTTGTCGAATGTTACAAATATGCAGTTATGGGCAGTATACACACAGTTTCAACATCTCGAATACTGGTGAACATTTATGTATCTCAGATATTTTACGAAAATGTTCAGCATTTGGGCAAACATGTTGTAATTGGAAAGTTAAAAATATTTTGTCTGTGAAAATTATCCGATACACTTTGTACATGACAGTTTTAGCTGAAGAATAAAGTTTTCTTAAAATTACTATGGAAAACAACCCTTAAAGTTGGAAAAATCGAATTATCCCGGATAGAATATTTTGAAAATTTCAGGGTGTGAAAGTTACTGGTTTGGGGTGCTTATCTTCGAAATTTTGAAATATTTGTCATAGTTTAACCTTGAAATAAAAAAAGTTTGCTCAATCAAATCAATCAAAACTTTTAAGATAAGAATTAGAAGAAAAAAAAATGTAGAGTAGGGCATGTGACATTTCGGTCGGTTTTGAGTTAAGTATACTAAAAAAATTACTGCTTCCCAGCTCTCTGTATAATTCGTAGAAGTTTTGCTTATTTTTGGTTTCCATACAAATCGTATCGGTACAAAAATTGCTGAAAAAACTTCAAAATCCTTTTTTTTAAATGCAGGTTTTTGTCACTTTCACCTCTTAGCTTTTAACTCCCTCAATTAAAATTTGAGACTTATATCAAAATAATTAAATATTGACCAACGTAAGTCGTACTTCACTTCACTCGCAAAATCTTTAGAAGAATCCTTGTAGAGATTTTCCTGCAGAATTCTCTTGAATAATCTTTGGAGGAATCAATAGAAGAACATCTAGCAAAATTCCTGGAGAAATTGCTAAAGGTATTCTTGAAGCCCTTTCGGAACCGGTAAAAAAAACAAGTAACGATCAAAAGTTCTATCTGGAGGAATTCTCAGAAGAATCCCTGGAGAAATCCCTAGTGGAATTCTAGTAGGGATTAGAAAGGAAGGTACAATCCATGGAGGTATTTCTGGTAAAATCCCTGGTGTAATCTTCGAAGAAATTCCTGGCGAAATCTCTGGAGGAGTGTCTGGAGAAATGGCAGGTGAAAACATTGGAGATATTTCGGGAGGAACTCTTGAAGGAATCTCTGGAGGTTTTCCTGAAGGGATTCCCGAAGCCATATTTGAACTGGTCTCAAAATTGTGTCAACAATTCGTCAGCGATAAAACGTCATTTTCCTAAGAGTTTCAAAACATGAACTTGTCGATTGATGTCGATTTGTTATATGTATTACCATTAATTTTTTTCTATTTTGGCCTAACGGAAACGGTGCAGCTGTGAATTGAAAGTGGCCTAAGTACAATTTAGGTATAAATGGAAATTACTATGGGAGAAATTTGAAAAATTATCCTAACAGGTTGGTACTGGAATGCAAGCACAAACTTACATCCCATAGTGAAAACTCATTCTTCAAACCATAATAAAGAAATTTGCTGAAGAGAGGAATTCGTTCCAATGAACAGGAGAAGGGATATTCATGAATTTGTTTGCTTATATTTAGCTTCATATGAGATTATATCCCTGCAATAGGGCGATTCGAAATTCAAATATGTTTGAAAATTGGAATGTTTGTAGATGTTCGCTATATATATATATATATATATATATATATATATATATATATATATATATATATATATATATATATATATATATATATATATATATATATATATATATATATATATATATATATATATATATATATATATATATATATATATATATATATATATATATATATATATATATATATATATATATATATATATATATATATATATATATATATATATATATATATATATAATGTATGCTATGTAGATGGGCTATAATCTCATAAGAATAATAGCAAAAAAACATAAAACATGAATATCTCTTCTCCTATCCATCGGGTTCAATTTCTTACTTAAGAAAACCATAATAAAGAAAAGGTTTGAAAAATGAGTTTTTACTATGGGATGATAAGTATGTAATTACATTCCAAATTTCTCCATAGTAATTTCCATATTAACCTACATCGTCTTCGGGCCACCTTTAAATCACCACAAGGAAGCTGAAAATTTCATAAGGGTTTGATGAATGAGTTTTAACAATGCACATTGGTCCCAAAGCCATATCTAGGAAGACAAAAACGATTGCGCCTAAACCGTCAATTTTAGATATATGGTGTCTTCGGCAAAGTTTCTCCATATTTCTCAGAAATTTTTTTCAGAGATGGGAAATTAGGGTGGCCCATACGGTTTACGAGATCAGCACATAAACTTTTTTGCTGACGCATTTAGGACTACACGATGTTCTACAATGTTTTAGAACAATCGATTTGGAGCAACTTTACCGAAGAACCCAAATTTCTATCTTTTATAGTTCGCGAGTTATGATTTTTTTTTTAACAAAAAAGTTAGGGTGGTACTGAAAAATCAGTTTTTTCTTGATAACTTTTCATACGATAATTTCTCGCAAAAACTTTGTTCCGAGCACTTTTAGAACTTTTGATTGCGCAACTTTTTGCCCAAGAAACTAATGTTCTATCTCTTCTGGTTACAGAGTTATCGAAAATTTTCTTCGAAAAAATGGTTGTTTTCAAATGCCGATATCTCCGAAAGGCGCAAACGGATTTTCAATCTTTTATCGGCATTAGAAAGATTTTCTCTTTCTCTGTTTATGGTGAAAAAACTGTGAGGCCGTTTTTTGTTTGAAAAGATTGACAAAATTTTGAAAATAATATGTTTCTTAACCGAAAATTGTCCATAACTTGAAAAATATTCGAGATAGCTCTTTGGTGCCTTCAGCAAAAATGTGCATAATTGAAAGTTCTGAAAGTGCTTCATACAAAGTATTCATGAAAAATTATCGCTTTAAGATATATTCACCATAAACCGAATTTTATATCATAAAGAAAGCGAAAAAAGAGATATTTGCTGGAACAACCGGAATAACTGTATGTAAAAGTCATTTAAAATTGAATATATATGTAATGAAATAAGATCGATCACAGTAAGCGAAATCTAAGGAGTTAGGGAAATTTAGTTGCTGAAGCTGTTTTAACAGTGATCCATGGAACATTAATCCATAAACGAAGTCTTGTTATTTCACGCGACATATTGTTTGTCCAGCTAATCTATGCCGTGGTTGGTAATAAATTTCTACCGCTTCGGCTTACTAAGCAGAAGGTCATGCGTTCAATACCGGTTCCGTTTATTATATTATCATCCCTAAACGATAACAAAACGTATACTTTGAAGAATTCCTTCAAATTACCAAAACCTTACTTCCCGTGATATCCTCCCATAGAAATATAGAAGTATCTGCAATTATTCTATCTGGGCATCCAACTTATCCCATTCAATTCAATCAAATCCAATAAATCTGCCACAACGAATAAGTCAGGGCAGCATTCGCCTGTTGAAGAATGCATGAAACTTGAACAAGAGCTAGATATAAATCCCAAATATCTGTCTAAGGTAACGAACCAGAAGGTGGGCCTTGATCACTTGAAAACTGCTTCAGCGAATAATTTTCCTTTTTTCAACTCCTTAGATTCCGCTTACTATGATCGATATCAATACATGTGTATTCAATTTAAAATGACTTTACATACAGTTATTTCGATTGTTCCAGCAAATATCTCTTTTTTCGCTTTCTTTACCATATAAAATTCGGTTTATAGTGAATATATCTTAAAGGGTTGATTTTTTATGAATGCTTTGTATGAAGCACATTCAGAACTTTCAATTTTGCACATTTTTGCTGAAGGCACCAAAGAGCTATCTCGAATATTTTTCAAGTTATGGACAATTTTCGGTTAAAAAACATATTATTTTCAAAATTTTGTCAATCTTTTCAAACAAAAAACGTCCTCACAGTTTTTTCACCATAACCAGAGAAAAAGATAATCTTTCTAATGCCGACAAAAGATTGAAAATCCGTTTGCGCCTTTTGGAGATATCGGCATTTGAAAACAACCATTTTTTCGAAGAAAAATTCTTATAACTCTGTAACCATAAGAGATGGAACAGTAGTTTTTTCGGCAAAAAGTTGCGCAATCAAAAGTTCTAAAAGTGCTCGGAACAAAGTTTTTGCGAGAAATTATCGTATGAAAAGTTATCAAGAAAAAACTGATTTTTCAGTTCCACCCTAACTTTATTGTTAAAAAAAATCATAACTCGCGAACCATAAGAGATAGAAATTTGGGTTCTTCGGCAAAGTTGCTCCAAATCGCTTGTTTTAAAACATTGTAGAACATTGTGTAGTCCTAAATGTGTCAGCAAAAAAAGTTTATGTGCTGATCTCGTAAACCATGTGGGCCACCCTAATTTCAAATCTCTGAAAAAAATGTCTGTGTAATATGGAAAAACTTTGCCGAAGACACCATATATCTAAAATTGACGGTTTAGGCGCAATTGTTTTTGTCTTCCTAGATATAGCTTTGGGACCAATGTGCAATGGGATGATAAGTTTGTACTTAAATTACAGTACAGTACAGTACAAAATTTCACAGAACACTTTTATGGTAATGATGGTAAAGAAGATACGGGAGATTGGATTTCCAAACATTTTTAAATTTTGAATCGCCCTAATACAATATAGAGTTCCTAATTTGTTGACCGGGAATTCCTTAAACGCAAAATCTGCACAATTACATTCAAGTTTTCAAATTAGATGTAGCGGAGTAATTCATAATGATACATCGATAATCGTTAAACCTTCTTATACTATCCTATACCATCAACAATCTCCATGCCATTCCATTATCCCAACATTACCCAATTCTCATACATCCCAACTAGCCGGGAACTTCTCGTCAAAATCACTGTTGACTAAATTAAATGAAAGCACTACCAGCCGTTGCTCTCGATTTGCGGTTGTTCCACCGTTCGCCAAGATCTACAAAGCTGCACCTTCCCAAAAGCTCATCATCAACACTGTCGTCAAGTCGACTCGCAGGGCGGGTGGCACACTGATTTGGAAATTTTGATTATACACACTGTTGAACTCGCTGTGCGCCGTTTTCAGTTCTGCCACATTTGCCGTAAAATGCTAACCACATGTCGTTTATTGTTACGTCAATGAAGACGATAAAGACAACTTCGGACGATGATGGCAACCGAGGATGAAGACGACATGCCGTGCTGTGCTTCTCTTGCCGAAGAGTGTAGAAATAATAAAATCTTTTACTTTACAACTTTCATGCAATAATAATATTATGTGTTTTACTTAATATTACGTTAAACAGCTACCACAGCCAGTGCTTGGGGGTGGGATGGAAATTTTCTTACTGTTGATGTTGATGTTGATGTTGACGTTGCCTGCCATGTTCCCCATCCATCTTGAGATGGTGAAGAGGCCAAGTTTTGCAAACACGCATACCACCCACATAATGATGATGCATTCTTAGTAACGTGGGAACCACGTGCTTGGTGGTGGGAAGAAAATCCTCTTTGAACTATAAGCGCAAACGAAAATCTTTGCTTTGATGGTTGGTAAACATTTGCAGAGAATTTGCAGTTTCAGGAAGTTATTTGAGCTGAGAAGTATGCTGCAATCTGTGACGAGGATGTAGTGCATGTTTATGTTATTATACATTGATTTTTCAGGCAACTTACTGTGTTGAAGTGCCTCAATTGTCTGAAAGAGATATGCAGCTAGCAGCGCCATAGCGTGCGGTTGGCCGGAATGGCCCCCGTCAGGGGCGCCAGCCTTTAGGGGGCACCAAAATATGTGACACGCTTGGTAAATTTTTGAAAGAAAACAAATGCGGCTTGTAAAACACACTTTAAAAAGAAATTCTTTGGCTTAGCAATTGAAAAATTAAACGTCAAGTAAATCATTTTAAACCTGATTTAACATCTCAGACTTCTCGAGGAGTCCTTCGTCGACAAATACCGGGCTGGTTTTCGTAAGGGCTGCTCGACAAGCAGACCTTGCGAATAGTCTAAGATAAATTTCGGGAGTATAACTTGCAGGTTCATCATCTGTTTATTGTTTTCAAGGCAGTGTACGATTCAGTAAAAAGAAATGAGCTGTGGAAGATAATGTCAGAACATGATTTTCCAGTGAAACTAATTAGGCTGATGCGTGCAACGCTGGATGGTTCGAAATCAAGTGTCCTTATTGACTAAGAGGTGTTAACCTCGTTTGTGACGTTGGATGGATTGAAGCAAGGAGACGCTCTTTCGAAATCAACATTACTGTTCAATATATACAATGAATTTAGACAAAATATCTTGTAGAATTCCTCCAATTGTTCTCTTGGAGAACAAACTGAAAACATTTGGTATACTTCAAACTACACATTAATTACTGAAGCTTTATCAATATTTTTATAGAGCATGCCTTTGGTAATTCTGTAAGCAGTGATACAAGGAACCTTTGTGGCACAGACAAACTTAAATCATACAAAAAAAATCAAGCTTAACTTTGAATAAGAGGCGCTCAAATTAATGTTTGCCAAAGCACTCTTGGTGGCTCTGGCAGCTAGTTATAGCATCCACGTTAAAATCCTTTCTTCAGATTTCGCTTTTCACGGCACGTGTAAGCTATATCTCAAGTTCTTATCTACAACCGACTGGAGACTCGTTATACAGTATCCGCTGGTCCGCACGATCCTCCAACTCTCAACCCACCGCACCTCAGTCCCTTTCGTTGGTCATTTGTACAATATCGCTATAAAATTTAATTTTCTTAATTTTTATTGATGTCCTGGGTATTAGATTTAATTATAAGCGACGGTATACTTAAATGGTGGTCTTTTGGTTGCGCTCCGCTGCACGAAATGAGTCAGGAGTAGGTAAGTACGTTCCTAGACTGTACGTCCGCCTTTACCTTCAACCGTAGCCCAGCTAGCTAGACACCTTCCTACCTTCCAACTTGTAACAGCCTCATTACTGCTAAATTGATGATGATATCCCTTTGCGGCGGGCGTTCATCCTAAGACCTGTTTCCAAGTTCACCATGCATTGCATTTGCCGCAGGTTCTTTCCCGGTGTGTTTTAGATTGCTAGCATTGAAGAGCAACAGCTAGAGAAATGCACTTTCTTGTTCTTGAGATACGTACATCCTTTGTTAGTGAAATGGAACTGATCAAAGGTGAGCTTGGAACAGCCATGGAGATAGATAATTAAGTTCAACATTGTTGAGAAATTTCTCAGGCAGTTCGCTTGAAATCCTAGGATGAGCTCTTCTGATAATATGCAAACAATACGAGATGTTCACATACAGAAAAAATCCGGGAAGATTATTTTGTAGAATTATTTAACTAATTTGAAGAATCTAATAAACGTTTTCTGTTGAAGTTTATCAATGAATTTTATAATTCACTAGTTGTCCCGAAATACTTTGTCTTGCCATTGAAAAAAGTCATATATTTTTTGTCAACATTGGCATAGATTACGCAAAGGAAAATAACCGAAAAATTGTTTTAGCCAAACTTGTTAGACGTCCGTGACTATCTGACATACATTGTGTCGTACCACCTAGTTATGACTTTCAAAGCTCATCTAACCAATGGGTGATGGTGGATGTTCCCAAATGTAGCAGTTGACGACAACGACGACGGCAGCAACTTTAGCAACCATTAACCAAGACGATCGACATAATTTTCTGCTCGGTGCTGCTCTACTTAACTCACCAAAAATGACAACGAGCCAGCAAACTAAATGTAGGCAGCTTCACAAGCATCATCCATTCTCGTCTCCACCAAAAGGTGCACAGATGATGGAATGGAACATCATCGCTTGTAAAGGGAACATGTGTGATGGCGGTATATCTTGTTAAAGTTTACTTGCACTTTTTCTGTCGTGGCAGCCATAGTTTGGTTTTTACGAGCTTCTAGAAAGTGGACTGCTGGATATTGTAAAGTGGTGAGAAATGGAACAATCTAAAGCTGTCTAAGTCTAAAGCTTGTACAGATAATTTCAGACTCACCAGAATATCTTAAACATCATAGTGTGAAAACCACTGCTTTTGTTTTAATTTTGTTATGTGAAATCCACTTCACGATATTGTCATTTATTATAAAGTTATATAAGGCTTGATTATGAATGATGAATTTAGGCAATTTCTCGGTCTGAAGTGTTATCATTGGAGGGGGATACTTTTAGGGAGTTTCAAGCATTATGTGCTACTAATCTCTTCTAGGATAGCATCATCCTTTCGCAAATAAATTAGGCATCATTTGATAGTAATAAAGATGCGGTATTATAGGGTCCCATGGGAAGAAGGGTTCTCTAAAAGGGCTTAGGGTCAAAATGTCGAAGGACAAAACGTTGAAACCCAAAACGTCGAATACAAAAATGTTGAAAGGGACAAAACGTCGAAAGCCGTCATTTTTCTAGCGAAAAAAAAATGGTTGCGATGCGAACGGCGCGGCCTGGGAAAGCAAAACTTTACAATTTTCGTCAAAGTTATCATGGGACAAATTTTTCAGAAAAATGTCATTTCTGGCGAAAAAAGAAGCAGTGAAGCACTTTGAGAAGGAAACTGAGATGATGTTCAATAATGAAGATATGTTCAAAGAGGTAAGGTAACATTCTTATGGCAATACGTAATTGGTGAAGCGATGAGAAGGCAATTACACAAGTCAAAATAAGCCTGTTAAATCATAAGACCGATTGAAGATAAAAAAGATGATGAGCTTTTTTTCGCCGCACCTCATGCCTCGCTCTTCTTTCAACGAATCAGTAACATCGATTTCATCAAATGAACTGGATTTTCAACATTTAGTGATTTCTTAATTCTTCAAAAAAATATTCATTCATTTGTCAAATAAGTACAATTGAATCGATCTTTTGCTTTTCGGAAATAGATAGATTTCATCAAGATATCCAGCACATTTTTATATGCACTTTTTAAATGTCCTCTATGCATTGATTTTTTTTTGTGTAGAGAATCTCAAAATTAGCACTTTGATCAGAGACTCCAATAATTGTTTTATTATTTCATAAATAGATAAAAATACTCAAACAATTCTTACAAGACTTGGCTATTTATTTCTTTACTCTCCTTTCTAAGACCAGCTATAAATTACGGTATCCCGTAGATAACTTTGTCTTCTTCTTCTTCTTTTTCTTCTTTTTCTTCTTTTTCTTCTTCTTATTCTTCTTGGCAATACGTCCTCAATGGTACAAACCCTGCTTCTCAGCGTAGTGTTCTTATGAGCACTTCCACAGTTTTTAACTGAGAGCTTTCTTTGCCAAAGTTGCCATTTTTGCATTCATATATCGTATGGCAGGTACGACGATACCCTATGTCCAGGGCAGTCAAGGAAATTTCCATTACGAAAAGATCCTGGAATCGAACCCAGACATCTTCAGCATGGCTTTGCTTTGTAGCCGCGGACTCTAACCACTCGGCTAAGGAAGGCCCCAGATAACTTTGTTTGGCGTTTGAATTTGACGTCACATTTTATCAATGTTCTACGAATTCCTTACTAACCCCAGCAATCTCATTTTTTACCACAAAAATATTCAAATCCTGATAGCTGTTTTTGTTTTCGATATTTTACACCATCTTTTCACAAATAATTTGAAAACTATTCTTTTTTTCAAAACCTGCGTCGATATGGATCATTGCTGGTTTTGAAAATAATCCGATTTTTCCGGGGGATTGACATTCCCTGTATAAAATTTCTTTGGCCGACATTTTGTTTAAGTTTATTTATAAAAAAAAGGAAATGAAATGGGGGCTACACAATGCCAAGAGCTTTTCTTAATAAACCAAACAAATCAGTTGAGGTGTCTTCAAGAAATCTTTAAATTACTATATGATTACTTTTCACTATTTTTTTCTCAACAGACTTTCATCAAATTATTGTTTCGAAAAGCTAATAACCGAACTGGTAAAAAATCTGTATCCTGAGATTTTGGAAAATTTTGAAGAATCTTCGGATCCAGATTAGCAATAATCAAAATCGAGTACAAAAGTCTTTTGAGAAATTGTGAAAAAATGATACACCAATAATCGTTTTTGTTTAGATATCTTCTATATAAATAAAAATGGAATGGTGTGTGTATGTCACGAAATGGCTAACGAACGGATCAACGCATTTGAATGATTCTTTCTCCGTTTTGTTCGTCAAGAGTTCCGACGTGTTTATGTGTATAAAAATCCCAGGATATTCACCGAGAAAATTGGAAAAACGAGAGTGCACGGAACTGTCATTTTGTATAGGACGATCCATAGCGTTTTTCAACAGCCTACTTGATGGCAAGACGAAGTTTGCCGGGACCACTAGTTATCAATAAAACCGATTTCATTTTGTTGTTGTTGTAAAAAAAAATGGTCCTCTACTAGGTTAACCGAAAGAGTCGACGTTTTGTCAGACGGGTACTTTTGTTCTTTTCGACATTGTGGCATGCGACGTTTTTGCATTCGACATTTTGCCATTCGACGTTTTGTCTTTCGACGTTTTGTCCCTTCGACGTTTTGACTTTTCGACATTTGGCATTCGACGTTTGGGCATATGACATTTTGTCTTTTGACGTTTTGTCACCCAACCCTCTAAAAGAGTTCGCAAGCATAAACGAAATCTGTGAGTCGCATGTTTTAATTAGCTAGTAAAAACACACAATCTTACCATAAACATCACCATCACATGACTACAATGGAATCTAATATTGATTCATTAGTGCAAATTATTTATTTTTCACAATTTCTCATCGTAATAGGCTGGTTTTCATCACACTAATCTGTCATGAAACGGCCTACATTCCTGCACTGAAGTATGCAGTGTGGGAATTGTCATTACGCAATTGAAACCAGTGCTGTAATGATTCATTACGCAACGCTTTCTCATAACGTAACAGTTTTGAATTGCGTAATGAATCATTACAGAACAATTTCTCAGAAATTGTAAAATGATGGTGAATGCATTCCGATATAATTTTTGAAACTCTTAAGTGGTCTTCTACGAAATTGCAAAAAATGTTGTACGTAACTTGTTGCAAAACTAGATTTTTACAGCACTCGTCGCAATTTACGACTCGTGCTGTAAAAATCATCATTCTGCAACTTGTTCTGTGAACTACTATTTTTTTTGCGTTATAATCATTCATTTTTCTTCATTCCACAATAACAATTACACTGGAAGTTTAATTTATGAACTAAATACAGGATTTGTAAATTGAATCAGTTCGCAAAACTGGTTCCTGGGACATCAATTGAGGTCCAAAATGTAATCAGCATCATGCGACTCATCAATGTTCAAGATTCTACAAGCAAGTGGTGAATTAATCAATGTATAGTGAGTTATTGTATACAACATAGGGTTATCTACAAGTACTTTCGGAATATCCTAGAACTGATTTTGAAACCCTAGAAAAGGACGTCAATCCATTAATTGCAATCCATACCATGTGACACATCAATCTTAATTTTTTTTTTTCGGGGGTATAAAACGATGCATATTGTGTAATTTCTAGCAAAAAAATGTCATTTGTAAGAATTTTCGAGATATTCTGGAGCCGACTTCGGGACCCTGGAAAAGGACATCAATCCGATTATTGCAAACCCTATCATACGACTCATCAATCTCCAAGATTTTTTTATCAGGAGTATAAAAAGTATAACAAATAAAACCAGTACTTCCGGAATATCCGGTTATTTCTAGCTGACATTTCGGAAAGTACATGGAAAACATAATTCACCTGAAATTTGATTTGAAATTTAGACTAAAAAAATAAAAGGATTTAATTTTTGAACTTGAACATTGAGAAACGTGTATTTCTGACGAAAGAGTTAAAATTGAGAAAGGGTTCTAGGACATTGGTTTACTTAATTGTATCACTATGAGAATGTACTGCAATATTAAATTAACAATATGCCACTTCTTGAAGAACATACAGTACTGATTTTGCGAACAAAATGTTCAACTTCAGAGGATTGCATACGTGGCTAATCTGTGGACCGATATGAATGAAATTTTCACAATTTCTTAGACATAACTTGAATTTAAACATATATTTTTCTGTTTTTTTTTTCAATCAAGAGTTCAAAACCAATAACGTTTTGTTTTAGCTATTTTTTTTTTTTGGCAAATTTTAATTATTGACATAATTTAAAAACGATTGAATGGCCTTATAATATCATCAGCAAAGTTTTAGATTTAGACGAGATAAACAAGTTTACTGAAGATAGCTCTACATCAGGCCTGCCCAACCTTTTTGAACCGCGGGTCACATTTCAGCAATAATATTGCACAGCGGGCCAAAGAAAATCCAATATTTTTTTAACAAAATTATTTTGAAAAAATAATAAAATAACTGTTTTTGAGCATCCTTTTAAGGATTCAATAAGAATTCCACTTAGTATTCTATCAAAATCTTTTGATGGAGTTGTGTTTTAAGACTATGTCATTATTTAGTTCAACAATAGCTGTAAATTCTTAACTAAATTTCATATAAGAATCATGTTAGTCAAAACTCGTTATAACGAATTTTCTTTGTGGCAAATCTCTCTAACGACATTAATGAACCCTTCAAATTTCCATTGTAATTTTAACTTTTATAGCGACATTTCTATGTTTAGAACGTTCTCTATTACGACATTCGAGTTGTATTTGGTAGTCACTTAGTATAACGACATTTTTACGCCCGTATAATTATTTAAGTACAATTATGATCGTTTTCTTCCTCCATGCTCCATAAAGAAGATAGATTTATGACGACGTCATTTATAGCGACATCTCCTCAACGGCGGTCCCTTGCTATGTCGCTTTAACGCTTCGACTGTATAAGAATCCTAGTCATAATGTTGTAACAATTGCGCCCATCATCATTCAAAAATTATGCCTAGGGTTATGGAGGAATTCTTTTGGCAACAATCAAACACAAAATCTCCATTCTAAAATCCTGTTAAATATTTGTCCAGGATTGTTTATGAATCCCGTTAAGAATTCGATCCACACAGGGTTATGTGGAAACACTGTCCAGTTTTTTGTAAAATTTTGGTTTAGAAAATTTTGAAAAATTCTGCTGATGGTTTGATGAGAATTTTGCCTAAGTTTTCTGTAATTTAATGTACAGGAATTTGTAAGAATCAATTCTTTACGTCGATATCATGTTCGACTAATTTAGCCTATTCCCAACATATTTTATTTAAGCTTGATTGAAGTTCAGTCTCTCTTGTCAAATGATAAAGAAAGTCGGGTGTTGTATAAATTATTGTAATTATTAAAGAGTATGAATTATTGTAATTATTAAGAGTATAGGGCCTTCCTTAGCCGAGTGGTTAGAGTCCGCGGCTACAAAGCAAAGCCATGCTGAAGGTGTCTGGGTTCAATTTCCGGTCGGTCCAGGATCTTTTCGTAATGGAAATTTCCTTGACTTCCCTGGGCATAGAATATCATCGTACCTGCCAAACGATATACGAATGCGAAAATGGCAACTTTGGCATAGAAAGCTCTCAGTTAATAACTGTGGAAGTGCTCATAAGAACACTAACCTGTGACGCAGGGTCTGTCCCAGTGGGGACGTTAATGCCAAGAAGAAGAATGATATCTCATAATAAACCTCAACAATCTTGAAGCATTACTCCTTCGCAATGTCTTGATATAATACCAAGTAAAATTCTTAGTGATTCCTCAGACGAATGCTTATGCTTATAATGCTACAGTTATCTCATTTTTTTTTCCAAAATAATTTTGTTTATTTTTTTTTTTAAATCGAGTTCTACATCGAGTTGCGTACAATATTGTTTGCAAGTTCGTAGAAGACCACTTGAGGGTATTTGAAATCATATTGGGTTTTACAATTATTTTGCAATTTTTGAAAATTGTTGAAACACTAAACAGTTGCGTAATGAAAAAGTGTTGCTACGACACTGCTTGATTCAGTTCAGGAAAATAGGCCGCTACATGTCAGATAAGCGTGATGAAAATCAGCTTATTACGATTACAAATTGTAAAACATAAATTAGAAAGCAATACCAAAGTCAAAGCAAATCACATTATTTTCACGAAAATTATCAATACATTACATTTAAAAAAAAAAAACATTTTAAAACAAGTTTTTACTACACAGCACTCCCTCATTACAAGACCACCAATTAACCTTCCTCTATGTATACTCAGTTGTATTGAATCCTAATTAGTTATTACTTCAATTTTCTTACACAGATGGAGTCTGTATGATGAATTGTGATAAAAAATGGATTCACATGACTAAGTAGACAACATTTGAGAAACTTCGGTGAGATATAAGTACTGTACTAAACCATCGGTTCTTTATCACAAGCGGACAATAAACAACATTATGCATAATATTCTCACCTGAACTTCTTATTGAACATCAACAACCTTTATCATGAATCGGAACCAAAACTCACCTGAAAAGAGAAAAAAAGGAAACAAAGGTCATATATTTTCAATTCAAATTAATCCAATCCCTTCTTGGCATCCAACTCCTATTTGCAGCTTCTGCCACCAAAACAACCTGATCACAAATTTCCCCAGCATAAATCACTGTTCACTTTTTGCCGCTACTTCCGCAGGTACGAGAGAAGAAAGATACATTGGCCACGCAGGTTGAAAAACTTTACCCTGGAGAAATTAGAGCAACAGCAATAAAACTCCCTTCGGTGTGACTTTCCGCTGGCATTGGTATAGGTAAGTGTCGTCAGCATCGTGGCTTTGATGCCAAACCAAGTACCTAGTGTCTCGAGGACAACACATTTCACACCGGGGCCAAGCCAAGCAAGCATCGTTGCTGTTCTATTGCTCCTTCCCCCTTCTTTATGTTTTCAGTAAACAATAATTTTTCAAATCCTCCACGCACAGTGACGCGTCCTATGGACAAAAGTGAGAAAAATCTACTAATCTATTACTTTCTTCACATATACCATTTTGTCTCAAATTTTAAACAGACTCATATTCCGAACACTCGGTTTTTGTATGGCAATTTGGTTAGAATTTTTCGCTAAAATATGTCACCATATTTCCAGGAAGTAGCAGTGAATATCAATTCAATTTAACCACCTTCCAATCTATTTTATTCTGTTTTATTATTATAATTATTTATTATTTGCATTTTCGTTCATATAATTTGGTTTTCTTGAAAAGTTTGCAAAAGATATGATTCTTTATCAAAACAATTGTATTTTTTTATCAATTACAGTCCTAATGATTTCTGATAACTTAAGACATCATTGAGCTGAAACGACTGTAACGTAAGTTATAATTTTTGTCCCACGGTCCCATTCACTCGAAGCACTGTGCCACGTGGCACCGTGGACGTTCTCCAATGGCAACAGTTCCGCGTGCAGCGTGGCAAGTACCATTAACCAAAAGTTTTATAATTGCTTCCTCATTGAAAATTATGATGGATAGGGCAATAAAGAAGCTCCAGCAAAGTCGTCGCTCCTTGGCGCGGCGGCGGTGTGTCTTTCGGGAAAACAAAAGTTTTTCTCGGGGTGTTCTTCAAGGTTCCTTCTGCCGTCGGAATGCCATCACTCATTGGCAAGTTTGTGCAGATAGGGGCGGAAAATGAGATTATGGATTTTTTTTTTGTTTCCACGAGAATGCAAAATGCTCGTAAGTCATAGTGAATGGGTGCTGCAATAGAGGGTATTGACGATTGCCAACAAAGGGTTGTGCAAACAATGCGAGGTGACAAAAGAGTCTGAGTTGAAGAAGCTGGTCCAAATCCAATTTTTTTGAGGCCAGCGTACAAGAAAACTGATGTTGACTCAATATAATTAACATGTAGTATATGTAGCGAATGAAATAATTTTGAAGGAAATTTCTTATAGTAGACATCTCCAGGAAAATACATTTCGCCTATCAAGGGAGCTTTTTTTAATTCCTTTATTAGTATCTTACGAACAAAGGTATCGACCGTGATAATTATATTTAATTTGTTTACTGGCATATCGGTCTATTTTGCTCAAAGTAAGAGAGAGTATGGCGAAGAAGCAATGAATACTAGATGAATAGGTACCGTAAGGGAACGACTAGTGAAATTGGATTATATGTTGAAGAGGACATACCGTATGAAACAGTATTACTTGAAATGTTCTTCCTTGTGACTAACGTCCCGTATGGGAACCGCATAGCGTGTTGTTCGAATAACACTACCAAGGCAGCCAAAAGGAAGGAGGTTTCAAGTGCCCTACCTACTTGATCACTAAACAGTATTAGGCACAAACCTCCTTTCCTCTCGTGTTATGCGAGGAAACTCATCAATCTGACGATTTAATCCACAATGTTTAGCCGGTTTAATATAAATTGTATGAATTAACGAGTTATTACGTGAACTTTTATGCGACTTCTGGTTGTCTGGGTAGCTGCTAACATTGCATCAATCATTTGATTCAATTTCTCAGTTAAAACATCAAAATTAAAGGGAGACATTTTACTGGGAGTAGTTGCATTTTGTCATGGGCCGTGCCGAAAACCCTTATGGGGTAAGAAGGGGTTTTAGATTTCTCACGTACCACACAATTTATTTTTTATTTCGTACTATAAGTCTGACCGTAGGATGACAATTTGAAGGGAAGGAGTTGAAACTGCCTGCTACAATATCGACAAAGAATTTTCTTGAGTAAATTTATTCGAAATTAAAATATTCGAATGGCTACCTGACGGAAAAAATAGCTCGTGAATGAACATGATTATAAATTACCAGATTGGTATGATTCTTAAGCGACCGTTAGCTGAAAAATGAGCATTGTAGGAGATTTTTCCTGGGGAATTCCAGGAACATAAAACGTTACCGCTCGTCTGCCTGGGACGAGCCTTGACGATTCGTCTACGCAAATGGTAATCCCAAAAGTTAGACTTATAGTTGCCCCCGCAATTTGCGCATACAAACATTTTGTTTCTTCCTTTACAGGACAGACCAGGGTGTCTACTCAAAAAGGCCTCAAAAAATAATTCCAAGTTTAAAAAAACCTCCAAAATACATAAATGATTGATTATATTTTTTATATGGCTGAAGCATCATTTTCAATGCTCCTATCTTCGATTTTGAAACATTCAACAACAAAAAAATCTAACGAAAAATTTCAAAGTATTCTCATTTCAATAAAAAAAATAACTGTTTTTTTTAAGTGTGCAAAATAAAATTGGTGATTTTGCTTTATTTTCCATGAGAACCAACAATGATTATCAAATGATCTGAAAGTGTCTTTTATCATCAAAGAAATATATAAAGAAAACATTATTCGAACTAAAGAAAAAATAGCCTTTCCTTTAAAATGGGATTCAGATTTATGGACATCAGTGACGTACCCAAAAAATTTCTCTGGATGTTGTTTTGAATATTTTCATAGATTATATCTTGAGGAAACCAAGGCTGGTAGAAACTGACTGTCCCTGAAAAAAACAACTTTAAAGACATCTAACCTAAAACACCAAAAAGAAGGCTATCAGGAACCGATCTGAGAGTTCATTTAAACATAAATTTCATTAAGAATATTTCTTAGACTTTTTTGGAATTCCTCGTACAATTACGACTTATATAACTGCTTATTTTGCTGTAAATTTCTTTCACATATTACTCCGTAGATCTCTCCTGAAGTTTGATTTGTAATTTTTACGAACTTTCCAAGTAATTTTTCCAAGGATTTCGATTTAGAACCTTAATGAGTTCAATCTGGATTTTTTAAGGATCAAAAATTTCTCCAGAGATTGTATCATTTTTCAAGCAAGTTGCAAATTCTCCAAAAGTTTATCCATTGATTGATATTCTGCAACATTTCAAGAAATTATTTCCCAAGAAAGTCTTCAAAGAATTTATCCAATCGTTCATCAAGGGATGTCTACAGGGAAATGTCAGGGATTTTTTAAGATTTTTTGACTAAATAAAAAAAAATCCGCGAGGAATGTGTGTGGGTTCTAAGTATGCCTTAATGAATTCTTGCATTTATCTCCAAAAGAACCATCGAATGAAAATTTTTCTAGGATTTTCTTGATAAATTAATAAGATTACTTAAAAAATCATTCGAATCTCTGAATAATGTCCTACAAGACTTTTTGAAGTTTTTCCTATAAGAAATTCGGACAGAATGTCGGAAGAAATTTATGTGTGATTGGTCGGAACAATAACTGTAATAATTTTTGTAGTATTAACTAGTGGGGAACCTTGAATAAAGTTGTGGGAAATCCATGGAGATTAAGAAATGTCCTTTGATTTTTTTTCCGAGAGATGTATGAACCGCAGCAATACGATGATGAAATGCTGGAGAAATGCCGAGAGAAATCTAATGAGGAATACCAGGTTGAGTTTATAAAGGAATTCTAGGGAAAGTTTATAACAGATTTCATCGAATAATGCATGAAGGATTTCTGGAGCAATCACTGAGAGTAATCCTTTTAAAAATCCTTTTGAAAATACCTGGAATAAATGAAAAAGATTGAAATTATTGTAGGATTTGAAAAAAATATAGAAACGATTTTTTTTTCTCAAAAGCTCGGGAATAAACCTTTGCGGGGGAACTCCTGTAGGATACGTGGAAAATTTGCGAGAAATAACAACTGGAACAATCGCTTTAGAAGCCAGTAAAAAAAAAACATCTGGAGGGAATTCTGGAATAGGGGAATTTACGTATTCTCGGCAGTAGGCTTGCCGCGCTTTTTTTGTAACTTTCTCGGACATCAGCAGACAAATTACGTATATGTTTGTTTACATTTATGTACTGCTCAATCCTCTATCGAATCACACCGCAGACACAAGAAAAGCTTTTCGGAAACTTTTTCACAACGCTTCGAACATCTCTTGTCAGTGTAATTTCAATTGATGAAATCTCTGGCGATATTATTTGTTCAGTCTCGGAAATCTCTTCAGTGGGAAGCTGACAGAACAAAGAATCATCTGAATGTTGATCTGAATTGGTGAGTTTTGATAGAACAATACTGTGAATTTAGTATTTGAAATTTGATTGCCGACAATACTTAGTCAAATGATGCCGAAGCCGTAGGTCTCCCTAATTGGATTTCTTAAAAGTAATCTTTCTGAAAATTACTAGAGATAATAGCGTTGAAGTGGTCTAGGGATTTTTGGATTTAATTTTGAATAAATTCCTTTAAGCATCCCTTGAGAATTCGCTGGAAGCATTCCTGAATGAGTACCTGGAAGTATTCCAGAAGGAATCTCTAGAGATATCACTAGTCTGAGAAAAATATCATTAAAAACTTGTGGAATAGCCATGTAATAGCCTATGAAGACTTCTCTGGGGCCTCTAGAATTTTGCACCAGCATTCACAACAAGCAGATAAAGACAAAAAGACCATTTTGATTAATATAGAGACTTTAGAGAGCCTACATGAAAATAGGCATATTAAAGATTAGAAGACTAATTAGTTAAATGACTGTACATCAGAAGTAACGTTTTAGCGGCGCAGCCGAAAAATTTGTTGATTGAAAGGATTTTGAGTCGCAAAAAGGACATATTTTACCTTGCATATCAGATTCAAAATAATTTCCCTGATTGTGGCTGAGTTTCCCTGAGAATTCCAGGTTTTTTCCAGGTTGTATAAAATTCCCTGATAATTCCAGGTTTTCCAGGGTTTCCCAGGTAGTAAACAACCTGACAGCCGTCTTTAGCATGCGAAGAACCTCCGCAAATCATGCATTTAGCATCCATGCGGCAATGTTTCGTTCCATGACCACACTTTTGACACCAACGGCACTGAGTGGGGTTCTGAAAATTTCATCGTGATTTCTATGAAATTCAACGAAATCCGTAAAAGAAATCTATTGTAGTGACCTACCTCACTTAACGATAGAAGTATCAAACTTCAAATTTGTAGTCATAAAATTTTCAAGTGATGACATGAGTTCGTAAGTTAATGATTTGCTTTCAAATTTAAAGTCGTCTCAAGCAGCCAAATGGTCGCATAAAAACATCGTGCATCTTCACTTTACTCACCAAAAAGAAAATAAAGAAACGATAGAAGTCGTCATCCATTTCCTCGACTCAGAGTAAGCTCCTGCGGCTAGGAAAAGTACCGGACCTTCCCACAGAGAACAGCAGCAGCAGCAGCAAGTAGTGTGTGGCGGAGGTGCATCCTTTTCCCGATTGTGTGGTCCCAGCGGAAAGAAATTTATGGGCCAATCGTGGCGTGGTGCTCCCAAGGCAAAAAGGCTCCGGGATGCTACTTAAGACACAAACACTCGACTTAGCTTCTTCTCCATTCGCTCGGTAGACAGTCCCTTCGATGCAGCAAGCGACCACCATAACTATCACGGAGAGAAGGACTTTTCGCAATATCCTTGATGAGTGAGCAGAAATGGCTGCTCGAACCTCGAACGCTCACGGGAAAGTGGTTCAAAGTGCTGTTTTTGAGAACAGCTTTAGTTTATTCTGGATTCTAATTTTACTTCACATTTTGATATTGCCAATGGAGTTTGTTAAATTTTCGAGAGCAAACTTCAAGATGTTAAAGTCGAGTTTACTATCAATGTATGTCTTATAATATATTAAGTACTCCAGTTAGCCCTTAATTCTTTGAAAGTGGAGCTGATAGGATTGAGAATCGCTTCATGGAATATTTGAAACGTAACAGGGACATGATCTGAATCAACATCAGCGTGAGTGATCAGTTGGCTATAAAATTGACTAGAGTCGGTTAAGACCAAATCTATCTTAGATAGATTTATATAAGAGAAAAACAGAAAGGGCTTTCAAGGTATTAAATTGAGAAATATCCTGAAGAACACAATTGCTTTGAGAATTGCTCCACGAGAAATGTTCGCATTAAAGTCTCTGATAACAAAAACTAAATAACACATTACGAGTTAATTTCCGCAAGTCAGTTTGAAGTGGATGAACTTGCGGTCCAGTGCTTTGAAAAAGCAAAAAGGTATTCAACAGAATCACCCACAGTTTCAAAAACTTTGGTTTCAAATGACCAAAAAGTTGATGTAAGGTTTTTACGCCTATAAATGATGATGCTTCATCCAAGCAATTATTTCGATAAACGAAAAAGTTTGGATCTCTTTTGAGTTTTTATCTAGGCTTTAAATAAGTTTCAGTAATAACTGGTCGGTGTTCAGAAATACTGTTCGTAATGCAACAACAATTTTGTTCATGAATTTTACTCCAATTGTGACAGTTTCAGCAATAGTTGTTGTTTTGAGCATTGTACCAATCATGTGATTCAATTGTTCAGTTAAGAAATCAAAGTCAAAGGCAGACATGTTACCAGAGATCTACTAGTCATTGGTATTTAATCGTAGCTCTTCTACTGTTATAGTTTCAACTATAACTCGCTAGAATTACATGTTTAAATACGTTTTTAGAAATGATATTATAAGCTGGTTTATTTTGTCCCAAATCGCATTTTATCCCAAGACCCCAGTGCGCTTCCGACATACCACCATAAAGGCCAGCAGTAGATAGTATAGTTTAAGCAGCCAGTCAGCGTCAGTAGCCGCTGCGGTTGACGAGAGTCAAGTGTTGCTCTTTGAAGGGAAAGTTTTCTTTTAATTAATTCCGTAATAAATAAGTTTTCACTTCTACCGACGAGATATTTACCCTAGCTGCTAATAAATGTTGTAATTAATTACAAAGGGAAACTGCAGGGAAATTAGCAGAGTGGCCGGCTTCCCGTGCACATTAAACGCTGCTTGCACACACCAGAACGCGACTGGAGACGGTTGCTAATAACAGACCAAGTGTACCAAACTCACAATTACAAGGTCCTTATCCTTATGATTCCATTGCAATTTAAATTATATTGAATAACGCCACACAATGTTTCATACAAAATGTACATGCTTAGAGACTTGGCTAGCAGATTCTAATGCACTGTTTGATGTGGAATTCAAACTTGGAAAAAAATTAAAATAACGGGTGTTCGATAAAAAATGAGATTTTTTCTGACATTTTGACAAAAAATCAACGAAGTCAGGATTTTTATTATGAATATAATGTTTATTCTTTTAAAACACATTAATCAATATTGGAGAAGGGACCCTGATTGAACTGACAGCACCCGAGCGAAAGAAACATGCCACTTATTTTTAGGGAGTCCAGAGAACAATTCTCTTGGAGAGAAAAAAAATACGATTTTTTTTCTTTAATTACAGAAAGTTATTTAAATCATTCTCAGTTTTTATGGAACACTCGGTATTTAACGGTCATGTGGAGTATCAATCTTCATGATTTTAAAGAAAATTGTATTATATGATTGAGTTGCATTTGGCCACATTGGAACTAGTATCCCGGTTTCCGAGGAACCGGTTCCGAGTACAATCTTTGAAAGTGAGTAAATACTGTCTTGTAGTACTTCAAACTATTGCATTCTATGGCTGAACAGCAAAATGAATTTGTCAACTTCAGAATCAATTCATCAAATGATTTTATGATTTTGAAAATATTTTTGGCTGAGCATTACAATGTGGAGCATTTTTGGTCACATACTGCATTGTAAATGTACTGCAAACAGCCATATTGAAAATATCTTCTTCTTCTTTTGGCATTTACGTCCTCACTGGGACAGAGCCTGCTTCTCAGATTAGTGTTCTTATGAGCACTTCCACAGTTATTAACTGAGAGCTTTCTTTGCCAAAGTTGCCATTTTTGCATTCGCATATTGTGTGGCAGGTACGATGATACTCTATGCCCAGGGAAGTCAAGGAAATTTCCATAACGTAAAGATCCTGGACTGACCGGGATTCGGACCCAGACACCTTCAGCATGGCTGTGTTTTGTAGTCGCGGACTCTTACCACTCGGCTAAGGACGGCCCCAAAAAAATATCTACGAATGTCTGATTATCTCAAAACCAATTAAATCAATACAGTACAAGATTGGGGATCCATGCTAAAACATTCCTGAATGCAGCTTGGATTCAGCAACCACAAATTTACTGAAGACACAAAGTTTAGTAAAATCTTACACGCAAAAATGAGTATATTATTCAGAAAAGTATAAGCCTACAACAGGTTGAGTTGGTGATAAAGTAATCACTAATTCTGCTCAATGGAAGAATAAAAAGTCTAAATCAAAAATAAAAAGTCTAAATTGACGGGGATGGTGGTCCAATGACTACCGCTTCTGTTTCATAAGCAAATGTTCAATTCCATGCCCGTCCCTTTCCTCGTAATTTGTTGCTGTATATTTCAATTGCTTCTGTCTTCCAGTCTTAATCTATCACAGTTGATCCATCACAGTTCATAGCATTTGCTAAAACCCGAGACGAACAAAAAGACCGTTTCCCAACGCTTCCATTCTTCCATCATTACAGCACGCCTTTCCTTACGTCTGATACATAGGCAGTCTGCTAACCAAACAGCAAACCTCTCTGCCATAAAAATTATACCAGCCCTACACCTTCCCACATGAACTGGCGTAGAGCCAGTTCAATGCATCATCAATTCCTCCCCCTTCCCCTCATTGGTCAACATTCTGACGTGGCAGGCGCCATTATAGCGTTAGCGTTAGCGTTAGCGTAGCTACGGTATACTTCGTAGATTGGATACTAGCAACATTCATGTTTTTCATTTTGATAATCTCATCTAGATTGCTTTCAGGAGCAGGGCTAGGGAGTGAACCTTGATCCAATCCTTAACAAGAATACCAGAACCATGAATATCGCTATTCCCGGCCACGCCCATCTTTACCGTAACTTGGGAAAGGGAGAGGAAATGTTGATGTAGCATTTACTTACTGAGAGGCCACCGACTCAGCGACGCCCTCATAAATGCTACGGAGTTGGAGGTTGGGAAAGGTATTAGGTCAGGATTCGCCTGAAAAGCTGGCGATAGACGCAGAGCATTTGATGTTTAATTGTTTTAAATTTAATCTTTTGAATGCCGGCAAACAAAAGAGAGGAACAATGCTTTATTTATTATATGAACGATATTGTATCCCGTGAAAAAAAAATAATGATCGCGCGTTCGACGGAAGTGACATTCTGCTCAGAAAAAAACAGAACCGATCCCTCCAAGGTCATCGGATTGATACACACAAATAAAAAAAATCTATCTAAATCACACGAAACGAGTGGCTGTCCACAATGCATAAACCAAGCAATAAAAAAAAATCGTATTGGTATTTTGCGACAAAAACTACTGATTGATCATTGATTCCGTCTCCCGTCCCCGTAGGAGCAAGCAACAGAATCAAATAAAAAACATTACAACACACTTCGCGATGCTTTTTCGTAACGGTACAACGCAACAACACAAAACAACGCAAAAAAACGACCACGATTGATCACGATTCCGGCTCTCGTCTTCCCGTAAGAGCAAGCAACATAATTAAATGACACTACCCACCGCCGAATTTGTCTTAACCGTCCAGCCAAAACGCGTAAACTGACGTGGCAGGCGCCATTATCGCCTAAAAGTAGAAGATCATCAGCACTTAAACACTGAGGGTGTCAGTTAGTCCCACGCAGTCATCTGGTAGGTTTTTTGAGTAACTGCAGCTGATCTGGTGATACTGGAGTAGCAAACACGGGCGACCAATTAAGCTCAAGCTCAAGCTTAAAAAAAGAAAAAAAGTCTAAATCTTTTATGTCTAAATCTAAAAGTTGATTGTTTGGATTTATAGTTATCAAACCCACCACTTCTTAAAGCTAATGTTAGCTTACATCAAAAATTGCAATACTCTTCAACCATATTGCTGTTTGCGTTTGACGTGCAAATCTCGTCTAACTGAGCTTCAAATACGGTATAACACAAAGTGACCAAAGGATACCGTTTTGACTCATATTCCGAACACTTAAGGCCAACAGTGACATCAAATGCATCTGATAGGCATAATTTAGCTTTTATGAAAATTTTAATTTCTCCGCAAATTCTAACTATTAGCTTTTAGGTGTTCCGAAAAAATGTTTATTTTTACTTGTTTAGTATTGTTTTTAATTAAAAGTATGGAACAACATGTTGATGCAAATGCCGAACACTGTGTTCATTCTGTCTCATATTCCGAGCACCTTGATTCAAATTCTGAACAGCACTAATAAATCATATTCAAATGAATAATTTCGCAAACAAATATATCTGAACTTGTTTAAGTGGTCTCGAACTAGAGAATCATTACTACTCCCGAAGTATAAACAAGATTGGAAGACTACAAAATTTAATTTCAATTGACTGCCATTTCCTTGCGATTTGATGACATATTTCAGCGAAACATTTCAACCAATTTGCCATACAAAAACCGAGTATTCGGAAAATGAGTCTTTTCGATATTTGAGACAAAACGGTACTTAGCATCATCCATATCAACGCCAGCCTAGCATAGAAAAACGATCTTTGACTTCGCCTTCCTTGTTGAAAACTCTTACCACGTTCAGTGTTCCCGCATTTCATATTTGCATTAAAAAACGTACACAGAAATATTAAATATTTAATTTAATAATAAATCTTCGAGCTGTTTAGTAGAATGCCTATAAGTAGATGCAAAAACCGAATTTAGTACTGTACCATTTAATTCCACTAGAGTTTGTATCCTTTGATAGATACGCGTGTTTCGACCTCTACTGTAAGGCCGTCTTCAGTGTCGTGTACTAAGCTAAAAATGTCATATTATAAATAGCACAACGTGCACTCAAATGTCATCTAACACATTAGTTCACTGCAGACCGGATGTAACCTCAACGTTATAAAAGCTAGAGCAACGTAATTGTACGTGACACTCGTGGTTCTTTATTTGCTAAGTCACACGGATTCTCTTGTTGAGCTCGGTAAAATAAAATTTCACAGAAAATGTGTGCTCCATACTATGTACATGTAGGGGCAATGGGGGCAATATGAGCCACCCTGGATTTGACCTCAAAAACATTGTTTTAATGTTTGCTAGAAGATGCCTAAAATAGCTAACACAATAAAAATCGTAAGTGTGGAGTTCGGAATCGAAATGGGCAAACGGGAGCCCCACGAAGAAGTTGACATTTCACTCTGATGTTACTAAAGGAGTGAGTCGTCGAAGTTGTTCCATGCCTACTAGATCGTTTGATGTGCGATTCAATGCTACATTATTCTAATAGGCTTTTGATTGTCGCCCATCATAACAGGTTTAGAAGCCAAGATTCATAACAATGTTTATTCAGTGCCACACAGTAAGAATATTCGTTTCAATACTCGAAATATTCACAAAAGTGTACAAGTTTGTCCTTTGTCATGAAAAGCTTATAATTTTGGCAATTATCAAGTAAGACTATAAGACAAAAATATTTATTATTATAATAAATTTTACCAACCCATTGAAACTTGGGATAATACTTAACAATTTGTGTACGAAATTAGATTTGTTTGTAAACCAAATTATTGGAAAACATAATATTACTTAAAAAGTGAATTGATGGGGCAATATGGGTCACCTAGATTTGAGCAAAGCAAACGGTGGGTTGAATATAAAAATGCATTTCCTAAGCAAACTAGACTTTTTTTTTAAATTGCGCGCATAGTCATCTTGGTACAACATTACAAGTGGAAAACATGGATAGAAAATAGGTTGAACCAAGTGTCGCAATTTCATACTAGAACTACTTGGTCTGTTAACCATGTGTTATGTATATATCAAAAATAAGCCACTACAATTATTAAATTTCAGCAAAGCAAGTAAAATTTCCTTCCCACTATTGTACAATTCATCATCAGCTGTTCACTATATTGCTGCAAACTAAAATTATACGATTAAGTGTGGTGGCTCATTTACCCCGATAGGTGGCTCATAATGCCCCACATGGTTGGTAAACACGCAGAAAAACATGGTTTTCCAAAAACGTTAAGGAACGTTTTCAAGTTAATCAACTTATCGACATTTCATAGTACATGTCACTAGCATTTAAACAATAGAATGTTCTGGTTTTCTGCACATTCTATGAAATTTTCCTTATGTGTCTCATATTGCCCCGATCACCCCTACATGTACATGCGTAAATTTAGCTAACAGTCTAAAAGGAAGAGTGCAAAGAATCTGACAGTCCCATTGTGTTTGCTAACGACATTTCAGTGAACTGGTATCTCATTTTTGGCTTAACCACTCTCTTCATTGTTCGCTTTGAAGGGGTCCCCAATAGCTACAAATGATACGCAGTAAGGATGGAATTATCTTGCTTTTATAATTGCAGTTCGATGAATAACATTGGTTGGTTTATTTGAACAGATCGAGTACTGTTCAAGTAGAGCTGTGCAGTGAAATCAAGTCATAAAAATTCGTCTTAAAAAAAAAACAAAAAATTGATGACATAATGATACACCATTTTATTTAATAAGTTGTGTCGTTTAGACCAGTGTAAAATCGACTCACGTTTTGTTTTGTTTTGATTCGTGCTTAAGTCGCATTGTTTCTCCGTATGACGAAGCGTCGTAAGTACCGTAATCCGGGGGCAAATTGATCACTATTTTACAACTTTCTGTTGTGTTATCCTTCGGAATTCAAATATTGTCAAATAAATTTCAACAAAATCAGTACTTTATTGATCTTTATTAGTTTATGTAATCGACTTCTCGTGATATTATTTAACATATCATAAAAATAGTTTTTGTATCAAAAATTATAAATGACACGGTGGGGCGAAATTGATCGCCATATAAAAGTTAACACCCATTCATTCGAATCATCAAAATAACACCGGATACCCATCGCCTGCGATGCGCTGACGCTGCACCACGCGCTGCAATCAACCCGTGTGGAATCTAGGCCGTTGTCAACGCCGATCTGCTGCTTAGGTTGCATTTTATGTTTTCATTTTAATTGAAATAAAATTATTGCTCACTTCTGTTTCGACCGTCAACGAGTCCGCGTTCTTTTTTAAAAACCCGAACAGGCCCCTCAGGTCTTAACTGGCGCCCGAAAACGGGACCCTTTTTACCCAGTAATCGTATAAGTGTTTAATCACGAAGCTGTCTTCAGCCTCCGGATAGGATCCTCATCGACCGGACCCAGCTCCACTCGCTATCAAATTGGCGACTTGCGTCTTCGAGGAACGGCGAAAAGACACACTGGGAAAAGGAACACCCGCTACCCCGCATCAGTGGCCACAAGAAGTCGAATCGCTGCCACCGACAGGGAAATGAACACCCTGCTTCTCTATTTGTAAGTAAATACTAAACATAGAAAGAAATTAGATTAAGATTAACACGACACTGCTTGCCGTTAGTGTCTTAAACCATAATCCCTACTAATTCAGAGTGACTAGGCCGGACCAACCGTAACCGAATCACTGAATATCACAGATTAATCCGAAAAACTAACCCTAAAAACTACTTCAAAAGATAACCGAGAACAAACCGCGAGTGACAGTGAAGTGAAGTGCTAGTGAAATCTTAGTTAGAAAAAAATGGCAAACCCACCAAATCCAATCCCTCTTTTGCAACCTGCACGTTTAACGGTGAGAAATAATTCTTCAAATCCAAATGCCACCCAGGCAACACAAAGATATGCAATCGATGCTTCTGTTAGCTTTTTAGATAGAGGTAAAATCCCGAGTATTGTGAAGGATTTACCTGAGTTCAATGGAAATGCACGAGATTTATCCACTTGGATTCTCGATGTTGAAGATTGCCTGGAATTGTTTGATGATTTCCGGGACAGTTTCGAATATCATCTAGTGATGAAAACAGTCAGGAGAAAGATAAAAAACGAAGCAAATGACATTTTAATTTCAAACAATACATCCAACAATTGGGATGAAATCAAAGAGGTTCTGCGGTTATATTATGCCGATAAACGGGACCTCATGACACTCGACAACCAATTGAAAACCATGGTTCGAAGGCAAAATGAAACCATCGAAACTTATTACAGTAGAGTGCGAGAAATGATCACCTTGATAAGCTCAGCCATCTCTACAGACGAAACTTGGAAAGGACATGAGGCCGCCTTGATAAAACTGTACAATATGATGGCGCTAGACACATTCATTAGAGGTCTAGGTGAACCGCTATCACTTTTTTGCAAAAATTACAAACCGAAATCCCTTGCTTCAGCCTATCATTATTGTGTTGAGTTCCTAAATTTGAATGCTCGCAATGCACCCTTCAAATCACATCCTCTACCACCTATCCCAGCTCCTCGAGGTAACATTCCGGTACCACCGCCAAAACCTATTCAAAGGCATCTTCAACAAGCACCACCGCCTCCACCCAGAAACAATTATCAGCCTCCACCAATAAATTTCAGACAACCACCCCCTTTCCAAACACAAACTCAAAACAAACCCTACATTCAAAACCAAACTCCATTTAGAGCGTATGCTCAAAACTCGCCTAACGTCTTTGCTCCTAATAGAAGCTTTTATCAACAGCAACCCAAGCCTGAACCAATGGACGTTGATAGATCGATCCATTCTCGTATGTTAAATTACGGAAATAGACCAAATTTCAAAATGTCTAGACCAATAACCGAATCAATGCAAGCTCATAACCCCCCGACAAAACGAGTTGCTCATCAACTGGAAGATTGTTCAAGAGAGGAATATGACGAAATAAGAGAATACAATTTCAACCCTCCCGCAGAATTATCAGATGCTTTAGAACCACAAGAACCAGTTGAGCCTCAAGAAGGTGAATCTGAAAACGAGCCAAATGTGAATTTTTTAGAGAACGATCTGGAATGGGTGAGCAAATGGTTCGATTAAAACCTACCATCTCTCCCCTTCCATACATTAAAATCCCTACTACTAGAGGTGAAATGAAGTTTCTGATTGACTGTGGAGCTAACGTAAATTTAATTTCAAAAAAATGGGCATACCACTCCGGTAAACCCGTATTCAAAATTCCAGATGCACCCGTAAAAGGAGTAACCGGTAAAGGTTTTATTTCCGAAATGATGCATCTTTCATTATTTGAGCCAGTAAGAAAAGAACCTTCAGAATTTTTGGTTTTTGACTTCCATACCTTCTTTGACGGTTTAATAGGAACCGAATTTATATTTGGGGAAAACTACAATCTCATATCTAGTTTATCGACTTTCCAAGTGTTCGGTAACGACACAACCCTTAACATTCCTTTGCAATTTTACTACCCTTCACCGAGCCCACGCAAAATTAACCACGTTAACCAAACTTCCGATATTAGAACTTCACATCTCACCGAAGAAGAAAAAAATGCTTTACTACCAATTTTGAATTCTATCAAACAAGTTTTTCACAATCCGGACAACAAATTATCGTGTACAACTAATGTTGAATGCGATATACGCACGGAAGATGATATCCCCATCTACCAAAAATCTTATCCTTACCCCGTCGCTTATAAAGAAGAAGTTAATGCACAAATTACAAAACTATTAGATGATGGAATCATTCGACCATCCAGATCTCCATGGAACTCACCAGTTTGGATTGTTCCAAAGAAGATGGATGCGTCTGGTAAAAACAAATTCAGACTTGTAATAGACTTTAGAAAACTAAATCAGAAGACAATATCTGACAAATACCCGATGCCGGAAATTTCTAATATACTAGATCAGCTTGGAGGTAACCAATACTTTACTACTTTAGATTTAGCCTCTGGGTTTCATCAAATAAAGATGAATCCTAGAGATGTTGAAAAAACAGCATTTTCCGTTAACCAAGGCAAATACGAATTTGTTCGTATGCCATTTGGTTTAAAAAATGCTCCAGCGATTTTCCAAAGGGCAATGGATGACGTTTTACGTGAACACATTGGCAAAATTTGTTATGTGTACATGGACGATGTCGTTGTATTTGGAAAAACATTGGAAGAAGCTACAAAGAATTTGAAAATAATTTTAAAAACATTACAGGATGCAAATTTGAAAGTGCAACCTGATAAATCTGAATTTTTGAAAAAATCTGTTGAATTTCTCGGATACGTAATTACAAAAGACGGAATAAAACCGAACCCAAAGAAAATAGAATCAATAGAAAAATGGCCTGAACCTAAAACAGTTAAAGAATTAAGAAGTTTTTTGGGATTAATTGGATACTACCGAAGATTTGTAAAAGATTTCGCTAAAATAGCAAAACCTCTTACAAATCTCTTCAGAGGGGAGAGAGACCCTTCATCTAACAAAAAAATTACCTTTGGAGATACAGAGAAGGAAGCTTTTGAACAACTCAAAACCATACTTACTTCCAGCGATATATTAACGTACCCAAGCTTTGATAAAAAATTTCTTATTACGACAGATGCTTCTAATTACGCTATAGGAGCAGTTCTTAGCCAAGGTGAAATAGGGAAAGACAAACCAATTCACTTCGCTTCTCGGACGCTGAACAGAACCGAGGAAAACTTCTCAGCTACAGAAAAAGAAATGCTTGCCATCTACTGGGCTTTGAAAGTTTTCAGGAACTACATTTACGGTCAAAAATTTGTAGTAATAACAGATCACCAACCCCTAACTTTCTCTTTATCTTCAAAGAACACTAACGCTAAATTAAAACGTTGGAAATCGTATTTGGAGGAACACGATTACCAAATCATATATAAACCTGGACGGACAAATGTTGTAGCGGATGCATTGAGTCGAATTCAAATTAATTCTCTCACTCCAACACAACATTCGGCCGAAGACGATGACAGTAACTATATTATATCGACTGAAGCCCCACTTAACGCATTTAGACTTCAAATTATAATTGAGCATACCAAAATTAATCCCGAAACGATAGTTACGACTCCCTTCCCAGGTTATAAAAGAATTTTGATAAAACGGACTCAATTTACGGAACAAGTACTTACTACCATTTTAAAAAACTTTTTTGTACCTAGTAAACTCATTGGCCTACATACATCTGAAACCATCCTCGGACAACTTCAAGAAGTATACAGAAAATATTTTAGCAGAGCAAATTTATTAAAAATCCGATTCACACAAAATCTCCTTATTGATGTAACCGACCCCAATGAACAAGATAAATTAATTGAAAATACTCACGAAAGAGCACATCGAGGCATCAACGAGAACAAGCAACAAATTTTACGCACACATTATTTTCCAAAACTCTCTGCTAAAGTGAAAGATTTCATACGAACCTGTGACACTTGCAATACAACGAAATACGACAGACACCCTTTAAAAATCCATATCCAAGAAACTCCTATCCCTAACCATCCTTACGATATCATTCATATAGATATTTACCAGATTGACAACAATTACTTTTTGTCCAGCCTAGACAAGTTTTCAAAATTTGGAAGAATGATACCTATTAAATCACGCCATGTTGTTCATATTCGTCGAGCATTTGAAGAAACCATAACGTCTAATATCATTCCTTCAGCCGTGACAACGGATAACGAGAAAGCATTTCTGTCGCCGGAAATAAAAGGCATTATGTTAGATCTGAATATTCAAGCATACGTTACCCCCAGCAATAAATCTGAAGTTAATGGACAGGTTGAACGATTTCATTCAACTATCACTGAGTTATACAGAATTCAAAAATCCCTAAACCCATCTTATCCTTGTCGAAGATTGATGGCAATATCCGTGAACAAATATAACGACACAATTCATTCAACCACCGGGAAAACTCCAAAAGAAATTCTTTTCGGTAAATCCAGTAATCCTGTCCCTATTGAAGAAATTGACCATGTAAGAAATAGACGCTACGACGAAGTTATTGTACAATTAAAAGCGAAACAAGAAAAACTTTTGGAAACACATAACAGGAAAAGACAAGAGCCCCCAGATTTAGAAACAGGGCAAGAGATTCTTGTAAAAGACAAAATTTTCAAAAGCAAACATAAACCTCTCTTCAAAAAACATTTTGTCCAAACCAATCAAAGAGTAACGGTAAGAAACGAGAAAAATCAAAATTTGCATAAGTCAAACATAAAGAATATCAACATACGAAATCAAAACTTGTAAGATTCCAGCGAACCAATAATCCTTCCTCTAACACCGCACCATTCTTTTCATTCCAGCATACCCCCTATCCTTGCATCCCTGCAAATCCACAACCTGGATAAAAATCCCATTGCTATAGTAAAATTAAGAAACGGAAGAATATTAGAAGGCTACACAAAATTCATACACACTGTCAATGTGACGTCTATTCAAACTACTGTAACCTACCTTGAAGATATTGTAAATGAAAAAAATTGTTCTAATCCAATACTTACTCATAGAATCGAGACATTAAAAAATAACCTAGCACAAGTAAAACCCTTAAATAGCAAAAGAGTCAGAAGATGGGACGCTTTAGGTAAAGCATGGAAATGGATGGCTGGATCTCCTGATTCAGACGACCTCAAAAATATAAATAGTTCGATAAATCACCTTGTTGACAATAATAACGATCAAGTAGAAATCAACGAAAAATTAGAGAAAACACTTACAAATTTGACTATCTATTTGAATGACATAAGCCTCTTAGATTCTCAAAATTTTAACGAAATATCAAAGGAGTTAGATTCACTGAAAATTATGTTTCATCTAGATCTAATAAATGACGAAATCGAAGCTATTAGAAATGCAATAATATTTTCAAAATTGAATATTTTAAATAACAAATTGTTAAGTCCAACAGAAACCGAAGAGATTACATCCAGATTAGAGACACAAGGAATTCACCAGAACCTGATAGATGAAGCCTTGCAGTTCGCTACCACATCAGTCGTCACCAACGGAGAAGTCATCTTGTACATTGTAGGCATCCCCAACTTCAGCAACACTACATTTCAACAACTTCGAGTCGAAGCTGTGATCAATCAAGCAGAGCGTATTGTGATACCCGGCAAAATCTTCTTTAAAAGCGTGTCAAACCTTTATCTGTTGATAACACCATGTACGGAATTGGCTAATTGGACCATTTGCAAAACATCTGAACTTAAAGACGTGTCCACCGATAGTTGCATTAGCAACGTCATAACAGGTTCTCCAAGCAACTGTTCATACGAAGTCATCTACAATCATATTCCAGTCATCGAAATGGGAACCACAACAGTACTTCTAAATGATGTACACGACACTCTACAAAATACCTGTGGAGCGACGAACAGACAGTTACGAGGCTCATATCTCATCGTATACGAAAACTGTTCTATCACCTTTCAGAACTTTACATTTACAAACGCTGTAACCAGAATCGTAGAACAACCGTTCTTTGCACCATCAACCGACCTAAACATATCCAGGACCCAAACTTATCAAACTGTTGGCATTAACAGAATACACCAACTTCATCTGAAAAACATCAAAAAATTGGAATATCTGCACACAAAGACAGATGTAACATCGTGGTCATTGTGGGGAGGATTTTCATTCACCACAACATTGATCATTCTACTAGGATTCTACATCTTCGTTAAGGCACGTCAACAAACAGCTTCAGTTAACATCATCACACCTCAAGAAAAACCACAAGCCACTCCGCTACATTACATTTATCAACCACCGACACTTGCTGACACATACAGTTCTACCAGTCGTTGATCCAGGAGGCTCAACACTTCAAAGGGGGAGTAGTTAACACCCATTCATTCGAATCATCAAAATAACACCGGATACCCATCGCCTGCGATGCGCTGACGCTGCACCACGCGCTGCAATCAACCCGTGTGGAATCTAGGCCGTTGTCAACGCCGATCTGCTGCTTAGGTTGCATTTTATGTTTTCATTTTAATTGAAATAAAATTATTGCTCACTTCTGTTTCGACCGTCAACGAGTCCGCGTTCTTTTTTAAAAACCCGAACAGGCCCCTCAGGTCTTAACTTAAATAATCAGATTTAGGAATAAAAAATTTCTCTATCTACTAAATTTTGGTCTTCTGAATCCGAAAATGATGTCAAAATCCCCACAACTCGAGTATTTGATGATTTTATTGCAAAATTAAACTTTGAAAGTCTGCCTAATACGCCTAGATGTAGGCAATTTCCCTTGACATAAGCACAATATTGGAGAATAAACCGGTTTTATGAGTAAACAACTATACTTGCTATGCTGTATGATATCAAAAATGAGTTCAGTTGTTCATACTTAAGCTTACATAACATTTTAAATATTAAAAGTTGGCATAGCACCAGAGGATTGTTTATCGCCGACATTTCTAACTGTGTTGCTTACACCTTCAAAAAGTGAATATATTTCTGTGTAAAACTGACCCTAATAAAAATGAAATAGTTCAAAATGATCATTAGACATTTATAAACTAAAAACCATGGAAAGTATGTGGTGCCAACGAAACCTTCAGCATCCTTGGGAGGAAATACTTTTTGGTACCGACCTGATCAAATTCACCCCAGTGATCAATTTGCCCCCGGATTACGGTACTGGTTAGGTTTCGAAAGTTCAAATTCTGACATAGGATAGAAGCACCGGTTTTGGCCATACGCCATAGTAGATTATACACTTTTTTGCATAGCCAATCAGCATGAAACCGTTTCTGTTCAGTAGAGTACATTCACACGATAGAACTACGTTCATTTACTCGACCGAAATGATTACAAACATAAGAAAAACAATTCAGTTTCCTTATAATTTAAACTCCCATACACTTCATTTGGCAAGGGTACTAATAATTTGACCACTCTCATAAGAAATCAATGTGACTGGCCAATTTAGCAACCGAAATTTAATCTCTGGCCGAAACTGATTCTGGTGGCCTATAGGCCACCAGATTTTGACCAACGAGATTTTCAAAGCGAAAATATGGTGTTGGGACAACGGTTCGGGAGTGGCAGGATGTGGCTATGACGGGACCCTACTTTCGAATTCCGACTCACCAACGACGGTCGAACTGTGATCTAGATCACTATGGAGGCACAATGGGTTCACACAGAACTGGGGAAGCAAACTAACCGAACTGTTTTATTGGCGAAACTAAAAACTTGAATTTATACACTTCGATGCTTTTCCCTTGACGGGTTGGAGAATACTGAATTTATTGGATATTAGGATTGTCGATTTAGTTCTAGTTGACCTGGGTTGAATGTATTGGTGACATGACTATCTAACGTAACCTAACGTATAGGATGGCATTAGTCGAACTCATAAGTTTGTGGATTCTGCAATAACAAAATACCCGGTCCTCAACATCGCCGCCACCTTGAAATGCTCAATTTCAAAAAACCAATACAATTTCTTACGTTATGTCTACCCGCTATGTTGATTGCTGGATCGGTGTCGCTGTCATCTCAGTCGGCGGCTTGGGGCACACAATCCACGTCATCACAGGAAGGCAGCAAACAAATTTTTGTTATCGGCCGTTTGACTATACCACGAGAAGTCTTCAAGGTTACCACTCGAGTAAGCTGATCGTTGCCGGGATGAATATCGACGATGCGAGCGAGTGGCCACTTCACTGGATGCTGCTGTTCGTCAACAAGGATTACCAAACGGCCGGGGAAAAACGCATTATTCGGCTTGCTATTCTTGGTGCATAGTTGCAGCTCCTGCAAATATTCGCTCCGCCAATGATGCCAAAACTGCTGATATGTCCGCTGGGTCGCTTGGAGACGATCGAGCATGCTGATAGGAGCTTTGGTGAGATCCGGTTCGGGGACTGCGTGCATCGTTGATCCTATCAGGAAGTGAGCAGGAGTTAGGCACGCCAGGTCGTTTGGATCTTCCGAAAGGGGCACTAGCGGCCGGCTGTTCATTGCTGCCTCTATTTGGGTCAATAGGGTCGCCATCTCCTCGAATGTTAGACGAGAGTTTCCGAGTTGGCGATACAAATGGGTTTTGGCGACCTTAACAGCTGCCTCCCATAATCCACCAAAATGAGGCGCCTTTGGTGGACAGAGGTGCCAATTGATGGTTTCGGTTGCGCAAAAGGAGTGGATGCTTTCGGCGTTGTCCTGAAGCAGACGATATACTTCCTCCAACGTATTTTTCGCTCCCTCAAAATTTTTCCCGTTGTCAGAGTAGACATCGGAAGGACGACCACGACGGGACACAAATCTGCGGAATGCTGCCAGGAAAGCTGAGGTCGATAGGTCCCCAACGAGCTCGATGTGGACGGCTTTAGTGCTGAAACACACAAAGATGCAGATGTAGGCTTTCGCTGGTTGTGCTCTTTTGTGGATGGCTTTCAGATACACAGGCCCAGCGAAGTCAACTCCGGTGATGCTGAATGGTCGGCTCGGACGGATGCGATGAACAGGAAGCTGACCAAGCTGTTGCGTTGCTGGAACGGGACTTGCTCGGGTGCAGCGGAAGCAGGCATGAATGATGCTTTGGACTAACCTTCGTCCACGGATAGGCCAAAAATTTTCACGCATTGCGGCTAATGTGAGTCGGCCGCCACCATGGATTAGCCGTAGGTGATAGTATTTAGCGAGAAGGCGTGTGTAGGGGTGAGGGTTTGGTAGGAGGATAGGGTGCTTAGTAATGTATGGTTGCTCTAATAGATTTAATCTCCCTCCCACTCTAATTATACCGTCAGGGTCGATTATAGGGCTTAAGCGTCGAATTGGCGACTTTTTCGAAACTGCATTGCCATTGTGGAGGCATTTTAGCTCTTCCTTGAAACCATCAGCCTGAACTAACTTCACCAGTACTAGTTGGGCTGCGGTGAGCTCAGCTTGTGAAAGGATTCTACTGGGTAGCGGACTACAATTGGAGGAAAGTGTGCAAAATTTTTTACGACAGTGGTTGATGAATCGCAAGCAGTATGCAGTGATGCGGATCATTGATGTATGCGAGGAAAATCGAGCAAAATAAGGATTCGGGTCGATAGGTTCACTTCTGGTTGCTGCTACAATGAGCTTTCGGCGTTCTTTTCCGTCCGTTGGATAATCTGGCACTCTTTCACACGGCCATTGCTGTTCAGGTAGCGAAAGCCATTCGGGGCCGTGCTTCCACTCTGTGCATTGGATGAAATCGTCGATTTCCATGCCTCGCGAAATGTAGTCAGCGGGATTCTGTTTGCCAGCTACGTGGTTCCAGTGCGCTCCCTGACTAGCTGATTGAATAGCTGAAACACGATTGGCCACAAACGTCTTCCAGGTGTTGGGAGGAGCTCGAATCCATTGGAGTGTCACGGTGGAGTCACACCAAAAGTAAGAAGCAGAAATGTCGATTTGGAGTGCTTCGCTAATTTTGGAATGCAACTTCGTTGCGAGATCGGCTGCACACAATTCTAGTCGAGGGAGGCTGATACGTTTTAGTGGAGAAACTCGTGATTTTGATGCAAGTAGGTGGACGGTTATGTTGCCGTGGGAATCTAGGGATCGGGCGTATGTGCATGCACCGTAGGCCGATTCTGACGCGTCGGAAAAAGAATGTAGCTGGATCGTCGCCTTCGGAAGTAGAGCATAACGTGGTACGTGAAAATTAGAGAGATTCGGCAACTGTTCTGCGTAGCTTTTCCATTTGCTAGCGATCGATTCCGAAACTGGATCATCCCAGCCGCATGGCTGTAACCAGAGGAGCTGCATCAACATTTTCGCACGGATGACAACTGGCGAAACGATCCCCAAAGGATCAAAAAGCTGCGATATTCCGGATAGGATAACTCTTTTTGTGATTGGTCCATGAGTTGGTCGTATTACGGCCTCAAATCGGAAGATGTCCGCCTCGGGTTCCCAACTTATCCCTAGAGCCTTGATTGTCTCGTCTTTATCGAATTGAATTGCGGACTGAGTACCGATTTGGTCAGATTCCAGTCCCTGAAGAACTTCAAGTTTGTTGGATGTCCACTTCCTCAAACAGAATCCTCCCTTTGCCATCAGTTCCCCTAGCTCAGTTCTCAGTTGGATTGCTTCCGGGATCGATTGCGCACCACCGATGAAGTCGTCTACATAAAACCCTTTCCTGATTGCTGGTCCTCCCAGTGGGTAAGTATTTCCTTCATCGTTGGCTAGTTGAATTAAGGTGCGTGTTGCAAGGAAAGCAGACGGGGCCATACCGTACGTCACGGTAAGAAGGCGGTAGGTTTGAACTGGATCAGTTTTGTCGAATCGGAACAAAATTTGTTGGAAGGGGGTATCGTCGGGGTGATGCAAAATTTGGCGATACATTTTTGCAACATCGCTCACCACAGCTACAGGGAAGGTTCGGAAACGGAGACAAATTGCATGAAGATCGTCCTGCACTACAGGTCCTACAAGTAACGCTTCATTCAGTGAGTGACCTGAAGACGTTTTGGCGGAGGCATCAAAAACGACCCGTACCTTTGTCGTTGTGCTGGAATCTTTAATCACGGGGTGATGGGGTAGGAAACATTGCATTACGCCGTCTATTTCACCATCAGAGACCAATCGCATGTGGCCTAATTCCAAATACTCACGCATGAATTTATGATATTCTTCTTTAAGATGGGAGTCACGATCAAGTCTCCGTTCGAGCAGCTCAAAGCGACGCAACGCAGTGGCTTTGGATTCCCCAACAAGTTCCTCGAAATTGGATTTACGTGGTAATCGCACTATATACCGCCCTTCGGCGTTTCGACTGACAGTGGATGCATAAAGTTCCTCGCAGTTTTTCTCGTCTAATGAGTAGGCAGATCGAGTTGGAAGCTCTTCGATCTCCCAAAAACGTTCCAAACTTTCTTCGAGTGAGACCAAGGACATGGTAGTGATGGAACAAGCGGATGCTTCAGGAATGTTCTTAGGAATGTTGGCCGCACCAGAGACTATCCAACCAAAGGTGCTATCTACCAGTAGAGGTAACGATTCTGACAAGTGAATTCTGGCAGCTGATGTGAAACATGAGAAGAAATGTTCATTACCAATGATCATGTCTATACCAGAGCTCTTATTAAAGTTTGGATCGGCGTAGAAAAGGTCCTTGGGAAGATTCCAGTCGTCGGTGGACACCTCGTAGGCAGGGAGCCTGGGAATGACGGTTTTTAGGACCAAAAAGTCAACATCGAGAGCAAAATCTTCCTTTCGTGAGCGGATCTGGGTTCGGACAGAGTTTCTTGCCTGCTGTGGCCTTTCACCAACACCGTGAATTAAAACATTTACTCTGCTGCGTTGCAAACGCAGAATCTGGGCCATGTTCTCGGAGATTATATTTGGCTGGGATGCACAATCTAAGAGAGCTCTTGCCATATGCTCTTGACCGTAGCAGTCGACGACTTTGAGAACTACAGTCAACATAAAAACGTTTTTTCCACAACCTTGCATCGGGATGCTACATACGCTTTCTTTTGGCTCGGACAGTGTGGACGCTGATAGCAGTGGAACTGGTTCAGAGGTGGCCATTTTCGTTTGTACGGTGGACTTGGAAGGAGACGGAACAATTTGAGCACGGGTGGAGTTCTCTGTGTAGGCAGAGTGAATCAACGAATGGTGACGTTTTTGGCAAACCTTGCAACTATACTTCGAATTACAGTTTCGAGCCAGATGATCATTACGGAAGCAGTTGAGACAAAGGCGTTTGGAGTTGAGCAGATTCATCTTCTCGGCGATCGGCAATTTCTCGAATTTGAAGCACCTTATCAGAGGATGACGTTGGTCGCAAGCATAGCATTTCATCGACGAACCTTCAATGGCTGCATGGGAGGAAACTTTCATAGGAAATGGCTTTTTGGGGAACGAGGCATGTGGTTGCACTGGGGTTGATTGGTGGTATTGGTTAACGGAAATCGATTCGAGGACCCGCATACGACGCTGGAGGAATTCGACGAGGCTCTTGTATGTGACAGCATTCAAGGTAGACGCGTAGTCCTCCCAGGCCTTCAGGGTGTCATCGTGCAATCGTGTACACAGGATATGTTCTAGGATGGTACTCCATGACTCGACAGGCTCACCCAGTTGACCTAGAATCTTTACATGTCGCTCGAAATCATCAACTATGGCATGCAAGGCGGACGCTGACTCTCTCTTCATCTTCGGACAGTCCAGCAAGGCTTGTAGATGACGCTTCCTAAGGAGATACTCGTTTGCATAACGGGAGACGAGAGCGTCCCACGCTAATTGGTAATTAGCAGCGCTGATCCCAATCGACTCAATTAATTGAGCAGCCTCGCCCTTGATAGCAGCTCTTAAATAGTGGAATTTTTGGATGTCCGCCACATCCGGGTTCGCGTGTATTAGTGCCAGAAATGTGTCGTGAAAAGCTAACCAGTCTTTGTAGTCCCCAGAGAATTCAGGCAATGAGATAGTAGGCAGTTTCAAACCCTTTAGAGTGGAAGAAGCCCCAGTGGTAGCGGTTTGAGGGAGATTTCCGTGCACAGTGATAGGAGCAGGAAGTTTAGAGCGTAGAAAGGCTTTTATTTTGAAGAGCAGAGTTTCAAAGTTAGAGCGATAGGATAAATTTCTCACCATGCCTTCGCTACTTTCCTCCATTTCCTCCAATTCGGCCTGCACGTCCTCCAACCCCTGCCAGATCACATCTAGGTTTTCCAGCCGCAATTCGACCTCGAGCTTGTCCCGTTCCTCCTGGTATTGCGTCATAAATTGCTCCGCACGTCCCAGCGAGGCTAGCAGGGTGGTGCGACGGGATGTCAAGATCTGCTTACGGCGTTCGTCGTCCATGATCTCAGCGAGCTCGGGAATCTATCGAACGAAAGACCAGGGAGCACTGGCGCAAACGAAAATAATCTCTTGGAGAGGTTCTCACCTGACCAAGGCAGTCAATATGCCTTGTATAATTCCAAAAAACAGGAACTCAACGAAGAACGAGTGGATGGGATGTACTTGGGTACTGCGGCGTAGTCACGGATGGTCCACAAGGTCAGCAAATGGACACGTCGTCCCGAAGTGAGTCGCAGGCTTCACTGCTGTATACGCTGATGTGAACCACCACGGCGTGGTTTGGAATCGCAGGAATCGGAATCGTAATACACGGGTCTCGTTTGTAGCACGGCGTACGGAATCAACTCGTGGATGGCGGGCTTTCACTTTCACCGATAGGGTAGATCGGCATCAATCGGCATGCACATGCAAAGCAAAAAGGATCTAAAAGGCACCAGCAAACATGGGAAAAAGAGGTTGGACAGGCAATTACCTTTTGCCTGTTCTCAACAGGCCTTGTATTTTTGAGAAAAGCAGGAACACTCCAGGAATTCGAAACACCAGGTCGAATGGTGCCACAATGGCGGTTGGCGTGGCTCCGGGTCACAATAGGTCCTCTTTGTCCCTATTCAGGGTAGGCTTTGATGGCGGAATACTCAATAGCCGGATGGCTAGTATGGCGTCGAGAACGTTCCACAATACAGGTGGAACAATCGGTATTGTCCAGTCCTTCGCGTCAAAGATGGCGAGTCAAGCGGGCTTCGTTGTCCCGCGGATGGAAGGCGAATACGGTCGGAGATGTCTTCGCCGGAAAGAATTGCCACAATCCTGGTCACGGCACCAGTTTTATGTTGGGACAACGGTTCGGGAGTGGCAGGATGTGGCTATGACGGGACCCTACTTTCGAATTCCGACTCACCAACGACGGTCGAACTGTGATCTAGATCACTATGGAGGCACAATGGGTTCACACAGAACTGGGGAAGCAAACTAACCGAACTGTTTTATTGGCGAAACTAAAAACTTGAATTTATACACTTCGATGCTTTTCCCTTGACGGGTTGGAGAATACTGAATTTATTGGATATTAGGATTGTCGATTTAGTTCTAGTTGACCTGGGTTGAATGTATTGGTGACATGACTATCTAACGTAACCTAACGTATAGGATGGCATTAGTCGAACTCATAAGTTTGTGGATTCTGCAATAACAAAATACCCGGTCCTCAACATATGGTTTTAGCTCAGCTTCGATATTTTACATACCGTTAAGTCACCCGTCACCGTGCGGGCTCCATTCACCGTGCACATATACAAATTCCTACAGAATATTCATACAATTTTCACAAATTATTCTTTTGTCAGCAAAATAAGATAAAACTGATAAAATGAAGTAGTTTTTGTCACAAAGCATTTTGAAAAACCTGGTTTATGTAGTCAAAATCATGTGAATTCTGTTTGATAATGAGATTTTTCAACACTCTTAGTAGAAACGCCAGAAATTACCATTTTTCATTTTAACGTTAGAGTATGAAATTTTTCAAAATTTCAACAAGTTTACACTGTGGATACTACTAGTTAGATGTATTTCATCGTATGAGCAATGAAATTTTATGCAATTTATATTTTTTTATTGTGTTTCAGTCAAAACCCAAATGCACGGTAAATGGACCCATTTCAATATGTATGGTTCCCATTACCGTGCATTACTGTAAAAAGCTTGAAATTATTCGGTAATATTAGATTTATTGTTATGTCGTGATAAAAAAACTTCATATTGAGTGTTTGAGTGAATATGAAATGGTTTGGACAATACAGTCAAACCTCCTATAACGATTTTAATGAAAAATTATTTATTTAGTAAATTTTTAAACTTTTTATGGTTTTTATTATAAATGAAGATTTTAATACTCTTAAAAATGAGTTCACACACTACTAGCAACATAGTTGCTGCATTACCAACGTTTCTTCAAGATACAAAATTAAATCATGACGAAAACTATATGCACGGTGAATGGTGCACTAGTGTGCACGGTAAATGGTGACATAGAACGGTACGAGGCGACCTTAACATGACATTTTCAAACATATTTTTAGAGTATTTTTTGTTATCCAACACTAGTTTTATATTTTTTCCTGAATTATTATATAATTGCACGCTACGTAGTGGTATTCTAGTACGCATCAAATTATTTGGAAAAGTTATACAATTTATTGAAGTGCAATTTTTTCTTAAATGCACGGTGAATGATAGCTTGACGGTACATAATTTGGATTTTGAAAGCTTGCATTTGACGTATTTTTAGTTTAAATACGGCTTCCCATATAATTTTGATTGACATTTTCCCTTAGGCGGCACAAAATCGGTTCTTTTACTCTAAGTCGTTTCTCTAAATCCGAAAATTTAACTTTCTAAAATTAATAATCGAGTAGAGTAATCTAACGAGATTTTCAGCCCTATGCTAGAACAACTCGGGACAAAGGGCTTTCCCCCTATTTGCGTCATAAGTGACTTGGGATGGGATTCGATCCCAGGCCTCGGCGTGAGTGGGGAGTGTTCTAACCACTACACCAGGTCCATCCCCTTTTTGAATCGATGGAAAGGACAACACAAATCGATTGAATCGATCTTTGTTTTGATTCCACCTAATGGAGCCCTATCGAATTCGAGGAATCGAATCAATTAAAAAATATTAATTCACAGTATTCGACTAAATCTACGAATCAATTTGAATCAGTAACATCAATGTATAAGCGAAATTTGCCCAATGTTAGGTTGGACCTAATCACGCATATCAGTAAAAATGTTCATGCCCTTGAAAAAAAGATGTACTTGTGAAAAAAACAAATTAAAGATTGAATTATTTTGTAAAATACAACTGCCTGAATCTAATTCAGAGTGTGATTCAAAAATATGTACATTTTATATTTTTCCACAATCAACCTAACATAGAAAAAGTAGTATTCAATTAACTTCAAAACTGTTTTCCGTTACTTACGCGATAAATCAAATATTTAAAAAAAACACGTTTTTCTAAAAGCACCGTTAAAAATTTAAATGTTAATTATTGTCAAAAATCAGTAATCAGAAGAAGCTTCAAGGAAAGTGAAACGGATAAATATTTAGATTTAAAAATTTAGGTGTAAGATGGTTAACCAAAAATATTCCAGATTCCAACCATTAACCCATTATTTTCATTCATACATTTTCGCAAGATGAACCGTTGTGAATACATACCTGCTAAGTATTAATTAAGAACATTATACTTATAATTAACAAAATCAAAGTACATACCTGTAAAAATAATAAAAAAAAGAAGAGAAAAACATTATTAATTATCAGCTTAATGCTAACTAGAAGACGTGAATACATCAGTTTAATGCTAATTACAGGATTTTATTCACTTATATATAAACTAGTGGTCCTGGCAAACTTCGTGTTGCCATCAAGTAGGATGTTGAAAAATGTTATGAAATCCCTCAAAACTAAATGACAGATTTGTTTTTTTTTTTCTTGTTTTTCCAAATATCCCGAAGATTTTCCAAAGCTTTTCCTTCACATGAACACGTCGGAATCCTGGACAAATGCAACAGTGAAAGAATGCTCCAAACCTATTACAGTCGCCCCTTCACATCTCAATATCGAAGGGACCGTCGAGATAGGGAGAGATCGAGACAAAGAACAAATTTTTGATGAATACTAGATTGAAAAACACTCCGTTGCCAAGAAAGTAATACACAAAAAAACGTCATTTTGCGCTCCCAATTTGTTTTGAGTCCCAATATTTTGGTCTAGTCACCTTAGATATTGGTCATATCGACATACGGAGAGAAAATTGAGAACGAAAAATCAACAGAAACACTTCGAGACATGGAGATATCGAGATAAGGAGGATATCGAGATATGGAGAGTGAAAATGTATGCAGACTGAAGGGACTTATGAAATCATCGACATAGGGAGAGATATCGAGATGTGGAGAGTCGGCTGTATCTCGATTTTCCAGCCATTTCGTGACATACAAACACCATTCCATTTTAATTGATATAGATTAGCGAATACGAATATTTGACAAATGGGGTTCATGCACAAATTACGTCACGCTCCAAGAGGGGGGGGAGGGGGTCGAGCCAAGCGTGACAAGCCTTACAACATTTTCGAAGGATCCATACAAAAAGTGTGACAAAGGGGGGGAGGGGGTCGAAAATGTTGATATTTAGCGTGACATAATTTGTGTACCATCCCTATCTGCAGGTAATACGACATACATGCGGCTTGAAAATCAATTGTTTTCAAGTTGCCGATAACCCTGTGGATTTTTATGTCGCCAGAAGCCGTATGCTTGTGGCCGGTATTCAACAGAACAGGGCAGCTAGAGTTGAATAAAATCGAATCCACCACAGAAATAAAAGACAGCATAAAGAAAGTGTGGTAGCTGAAGCTCAAGATAGCATGAACCGGAATGATATGCGGAGTTCTCATGCAACGGTCAATGGCGCACGGCACAATACCGTTCCAGTGGCCGCCATGTGCAATGCTCGAGAAGGAGTTCGCGCATCAATAAAACCGGCGGTGGCTGCCAGCTGAAGAGTTGTAAGGCTGCTGGGAAGATCGAGCTTCTCAAGCACGAAAGTGAGCAGCTGTACCATTCGATCCACCGAGTACTTCTGAAGGTATGGGAATGTTGGTTAGATGGCTCATACACCCAATCTAATAGGAAAGGCACAGACAGGAGTGCGACAATTACAGAGAGATTATCCAGCTGAATTTGGCGTACAAAAGACTGTTCTGCATCCTGTTCAACAATCTGAGACCTATCAAGGAGTCCTTTGTCGACAAATACCAGGCTTGTTTTCGAGAGGTTGTTTGGACAACGGACCAGATGTTCACCTTGCGAATAATCGTAGATGAATTCCGGGAGTAACACTTGCAGACCCATCATCTGTTTATTGATTTCAAGGCAACGGACGATTCAGTGAAAAGAAATGAGATGTGGCCGACAATACCTGAACTTAGTTTTCCGGTGAAACTAATTAGGCTAATAACGCTGGATGGTTTAAAATCAAGTGCTCGGATTGCAGATTAGGTGTCAACCTCGTTTGTGACGCGATGTTAGATGGGATATGTTTGAATTTGTTGAAGAGTTTGTTAACCTTAGATCACGTGTGACAAGTGACAATGACGTTTTCCGCGAAATGGAAAGACATATTGCGGCTGCGAATAGGGCCTTTTACGGACTACGTAACCAGCTTAAGTCCCGCAACTTTCAAACCGACACAAAATTCGCCCTGTATAAAACATTCTTCCGGTGGCTTTCTACGGGCGTGTACGTTAAAAAAGGCAGACCGTAAATCGTCGGTGTTTTTGATTGTAAAATGCTGCGGACAATACTCGGTGGGAAACTAGAAAATGGTTTGTGGTGCAGATGCATGAGTCACGAGTTGTATCAAGTATATAAACATGCGAATATTATTAAGCGTGTGAAATACGGCTAATGGACTGACCACTTAGTGCGTAAGTCGAAAGAAAAAGTTGCGGAAATTCAGTTGGGAACCAAGTAGGAGTCGACGACTTCGTGTAAGAGCACGAATATGCTGTCTGTACGCTGTGGGAGAGGACTTGGCGACCAAAGAAAAACCTCCATGTCCCTTGCAGTTGTCCAAAACGTTATGGCACATAAGGTAATAGAGCAAAATTTAGAATGCCGTGAAAAATGTACTGCGATCTGTCAAACTTGATAACAAGGGACCAAATGCTGTACTAGGAGTGGTACCCAATCTGAACCCGAGTGGGATGCACCTGTCTTCTTCTTCTTCTTGGCATTTACGTCCTCACTGGGACAGAGCCTGCTTCTCAGCTTAGTGTTCTTATAAGCACTTCCACAGTTATTAACTGAGAGCTTTTTTGCCAAAGTTGCCATTTTCGCATTCGTATCTCGTATGGCAGGTACGATGATACTCTATGCCCAGGGAAGTCAAGGAAATTTCCATTAAGAAATCTTCAGCTTGGCTTTGCTTTGTAGCCGCGGACTCCAATCACCATGCTAAGGAAGGCCCCTGGGATGCACCCGTGGCGACTCTAAACGTTCAAGGAAACTGGAGAAGTATCACCCAAGACCGACGAAGATGAAGCTCTAAAATGCGCTCGGCAATGGCGTGACGCTATGCTGTTGCCATCGAGGACAAGAACATTTAACGATACATTAAAAATGTATTTTGTAATTTATGTTATCATTAGAATTTCTATTTCTAATTAGCATAAAATGATCACAAAAGTTGTAGAGTACAGTGGAGGAATCCGTACAGGCTCAAAATCCGTACACTTCATACAAGTAGTAGACGTTTTGTACGAAGTGGACGGATTAAGATTCATTTCTTAGGTGTATGGATTCCGATGCCTCATGGTATCCGTAATACTGAAAGGACCGCATTAAGAAATGGCCACACCCATTATTGTCTTAGTTTCGTGTGATTTTATTCCAGTTACTCGAAATAAATTTAGTTGCACTCGTTTTTTCAATCCTTTTTGTACGAATCTCATGAGCATTAATTTTTAGTGATACAGTTACTTTTCTATGAAATTTTGTGCCTAAATGTAACTTACTAATGTATATTAGAGTGGGGCGATTCAAAATTTATAAATGTTTGAAAAAAACAATCTCCCATATCTTCCTTACAATCCTTACCAGTCTTTTCGGTAGTGGTTACATCGGCCCAAAGACAATGTACGTTTGTATAGAAATTGCTATAGAAAGATTTTAAAAAATATTCCAAACACGATAAAACTGTAATGTAAGTACAAATTTATCATCCCATCGTGGAAACTTATTCTTCAAACTTTAATAAAGGATGTTGTTGAAGAAACAAATCCCTTTTGAGCAAATTTTACATGGGATTTTTGTAGATGTTTGCAAAGCTAATGAAGCTAAATAATAGCCAACAAACTCATAAATATCTCTTCTACCATCCGTTGGATTGAATTGTTCTCTTCAGAAAATAATATGTTTATTATGGTTTGAAGAATGAGTTTTCACTATGAGATGATAAGTTTGCACTTAAATTCCAATACTAATGTGTTCGCAACATTTTTCAAAATTTCTCCATAGTAATTTCCATATAAACCTACTTCGTCTTTGGGCCACCACCCCAGCAACACACATGTTATAATTGTGTATTATCAACTGATATATGACCAAAATTAGTCATATATTAGTTGATAATACACAATTATAACATGTGTGTTGCTCGGGCACTACCTAGAAAGCTTAAAATTTCACAGAACACTATTTTTATGGTAAGGAGGACAATAAAGATATGAGATATTGGATTTCCATTTTTTTTAATTCTGAATCGCCCTAATAGTAGAGAAATAAAGTTTTCCTCTAATAAATTCTAATTATTTAAAAATTCCACATTTAGTACTTTAAGAAAACTTCATTTTCCTCGCAGTTCCGTAACAAACGTAACCATCATCTCACAGCAAAAATGCTGCTGACTCGCTCGGCAAATGCAGGAACATCCAAGAATAAGACAAGATTAGCGGAGATAATCGCATTGCTTCAAGTTTTCCCGAGGCGCATAGCATCAACCCGTCAGACGGAACAGTGGAGTTGGCAGCAGCAGCAGAAATTTTCCGGATTGCAAGCAATGAATGCGAGATGTGATGCGAGAAATAGAAATGAGCGGAATAATATTCAAGCAAATGGTACGAGCATGATAGCTCGAGTTGACAGCTGCTGTAAAGCTGTGGGATTTTTCTCCTTGGAAAATTTATACATAAGGCCCCAATCGCTCCTTCCGCAGCCAAGGAAACCATCATCGTAAAGAAGCATACTGCACAGTCCATGCGAGTTAAAAAGCGAGAATTCATTATCAAATCCCGAGATTGCTTTTGACTTAAACTGTTTCCTGGCTGCGGGGTGATTGGGGTGACTTTAAATGTTTTCCCTAGTTTACGAGCATGCCGGCGAATCGGCTCGAGAAGGGAGGGAAGAGGTACTAAGAAAGCAACAACCCATACCAAAGAGTCCGGAGACTTCACGGTTGAGAAGTGATTCAAGTCGGCAATGATGACGATGATGGGATTCTTGGCTGGCTGGCGGTTGCGATGGTGTTGGCGCTTAACCACAGGATAAGAAAAAAAACGGCGTGGAGAAAAGCGAAAACTTCAAAGATATCCGTTTTTCAGTTTAGGAACAGATAAACAGTAGGGTGGACCTGTTGTTGTTATCATTTTATTCTTGGCATTTAGTCCCCACTGTGGTAGAGCTTGCTTCTCAGCTTAGTGTTCAATGAGCACTTCCACAGTTATTAACTGAGAGCTGTCTTTGTCAAAGTTGCCATTTGTTGCTATCGTATATCATGTGGCAGGCACGACGATATTCTATGCCCAAGGAAATCAAGGATATTTTCATTACGGAATGTTTCTGGACCGACGGAGAATCGAACACAGACTTCTTTAACATGGTTTGATTTATAGTCGCGGACGTTTCCCCTAGCCTGAGGAAGTCCCAATTTAGCATATTTTACTGAAATTCAGGCACATGGTGTCCAACAAATTCTCACTCCATATAAACTTGTCACGTTTAACAATTAATAAGTTAAAACGGCTTGTCAATGATCATCTTTTGCTGAATCTTATCAGGTATCAAAAGGCCAGCTCCAGAAGCTCGATGTGTGCAATCGCCATATTTGAGCCTATTTCATCATCTACCCGATGGGTGCGGAAAGGAAAGGGAAAGGGGAAGAAATAGGAGTGAGGTCCCTTAAAAAGGGAATGTCGCATAGCGAAATGGGAGCATGTAGTTCTCTACCACAATGGGTTTAAACAACGCCCTTAAAGGGCACTGCAAAACGCATGAGCGTAACGAGAGCCTGTAGCTCAATACCACAGCGGGTTAAGAATAACGGTATACAATGGGCGGATCATGTTGTAAGAATGCCGAACAAAAACCCCGCAAAAGTTATATTTGCCTCCGATCCGGCAGGTAGAAGACACAAAAAAGCACTGCGTGCTTGGTGCAGCAATATCTAGCAAACGTAGAGCATTCGAGAAACTGGAGACAAACAGTCTTGAATCGTGTAAATTGGAGGAACTTTGAAACGCCGGTGCGGCCCTTTTTTTTTTGACCTTTTATCCCCTTTTTATTCCTCCTCCAACTTTTGCCCTTTCGCTCTTATGTCATACATTCTGCCCTGAAGAACGTGGAACTTGCATCAACAAAAATAATCAAGCATACTGAATATGTGTGGATTTTCGATGTAATTCAGGTATATTTGAGTACCAGAAAACAGCAAAATATCTTCCACAGTTATTAACTGAAAGCTTACTATGCCAATGACCATTTTTGCATGCGGCACTTAAGTTGATATTTTAGCCCTGGGAAGTCGAGAAAATTTCCAACCCGAAAAAATCCTCGACCGGTGGGATTAGAACCCACGACCCTCAGCTTGGTCTTGCTGAATAGCTGCTCGTTTACCGTCACGGCTATATGGGCCCCCAAACTAAATGCATATGAGTTTAATTGTGATCTTCTTTTTTTCGATAAATGCATATGTTTGGATGATTTTTGTATTTCAAATGTAATTTCCAGATTACCCCAATAGACAACTAGCCAATAATTAAACTAGTAACCACCGGTCTACATTTATCGAGTAAGGCTTGTCCGACCGAAGACACGTATTTGTAACCATATCATATTAACATCATAACTAATTGTTCAAGAAAGCGAACATTCCCATGGTAATAATCTTGGACGCCTAAATCTCGAACAAACCATCATCATAAGCCATCGGGTGTAGATTAAACACATAAACATCATAAGTTTTTCGTCACCCTAGAGCATGGCATTGTGGACGCTGTCGTCATCCATTGCCGACGTCGACATAACGACGACGGGAATCCATGGACCCAAATTGCTTGGAGTTTTTCTGGTGGATTTTAAATTATGCAGCACGTCAAATGATGATGCTACTTTTTTTTGTGCTACAACAGAAGACCAGCTCAAAGTGGTTTGGACGGAGCGCGCGCATAAGCTCCCTGCTAAGGTTTGCTGAGCCGAAAGTAGATACCTAGTCGTTGGTAAATTCTCAGTCAGCAAGCAGCGGAAAAGTAGCTCGTTAACTTTTGATTGTGTTCTTTTTCGAGGGCAAATATTTTCCCAGCTAGTTTGTGGTGGATATCACAAGATTGACTCGTTTCTAGTTCTTTCGTACCCGCTCACTGTTTCGTGATTGTATTAACTCGCGTATTAACTTATTTTCGAGGAATAATAACAAAATTTGAAACTATGATGCATCCTTCGGAATGCTGACAAAACATTCCTGCGCTCCTGCATGGAGAGTAAGCGCTAAATTTGATGCTTGTTGTTTTCTATTTCCAGCCTCAGTGGGATTCCGTGGAGGTAGCAGATCCGGTGTTCCGGCAGCATGACGGTTGCCATCAGTACAATGATGTTACATTTTATGGTAATATTCGTAATGGAAAGTTTTTGCACAGCTGCATATCCTGGGGAAACAATAGACTGGAGAATCGGTTATGCCAAGTAGGGATGCATTGAAATGGCAAATGTTTTTTAAAAATGCACATGATTAAATGAAAAGGGCAAATTCAAGTATAATGGGAACAATTTTCATCATTCAATTTTGAGTTGGTGTCTGCGTAACAATTTCTCTCCTAAATTTACGTTATTATCCATGGCATTTTTGGAGTAATTTTCCGTTATTTCATCAAATCCAGTGATTCTTAAGGAGTTACTTCATATACTGGAACGTTTACCAAAACTTCCCATTCTACCAAATAGCCAATTTCAGACACTTATGCTGTCGTGAATCGCAAGTCAGTCTCATTTGCATTTTCGTCAGAATTATGTCGCCAACATTTCTTCTAATGATCTTTCAGCTGCACTAACGAGACAACACTTTTAGTTCGATGAAATTAGGAAAAATCACGAAGTCAAAGTGTCCAACTAAGAAAAACGTGTTAGAACAAGTTGGGACAAAAGCTGGACCTTAGTGAAATAATCAATATTTCCAGAAAAACTACAGTGAAACCTTCATGAGTCGATGTTCCATGAATCGATGTCGACTCATGAAACGATACTTGAATCAATATTTCATGGTTACTAAGATGGTCACGGTGCTCCCCTGACCGTTATTATCAGAAAAAATCGCCATCAAATCTGTGCTCACCAGTCGTTTTCTATAGCTAATGTTTCATTATTTGAAAAATTTTGGAAAAATCGTAGGGCCCGTTTTGAAGTTACGCCCTTTTCGTTGTATAAGTCTACTAATTCAACAGAAATCTGAGATATTCAAACGGATTTTCATTGGCCGTGATTATCATAAGAAATATATCATCAAAATTTAGTTCAAAGTGGGATCGATTAGTTATTTGTAACCTCTTGGTGGAGTTTTGAATGAGAAAATTGACGATTCAGGATCTTTTCGTAATGGAAATTTCCTCGACTTCCCTGGGCATAGAGTGTAATCGTACCTGCCACACGATACACGAATGCGAAAACGGCAAGTTTGGCAAATAAAGCTCTTAGTTAATCACTGTGGAAGTGCTCATAAGAACACTAAGCTGAGAAGCAGGCTCTTGTCCCGGTGAGGACGTAATGCCAATAAGAACAGGAAGATACCGTTGAGCATGTTCAGGTGATTTCAATGACACATTGCACTTACATGCCACAAAAGTCTTTCACTATCAACTGATTTTCCATAGGCTCAAGTGCTTTAAGTCATTACGGAGCAAATTTCATCATGTAACCAAATTAGTTCTTGTAGAGCAATATTCTGGATAGGTTGATTCACGATTCAGATTATTTTACATGCTACATGGGTAACATTGTATGAAGTAAAACAAAATGAACGACGTAGAAAGCAGTGATTCAAAATGGAAGAATATAATGCAAAGTTTAGAACATCCGTTATTAATTTGTTTTATGGAATTCAAAATCTTAGTATTTGCAGCGCTTAATTTTAAATGTTTGTCTTTGTCGATTTGAAAAACATCGTGTAGCTTCCAAAGCATGATTTTTTTTTTGTGAAAGGTCATAGCAGCTGGTGTATCTTTAATCCACAATCACAGTTTGCGATCGAAAAAATAAAGTTTACTTATAAATCTTCAGTTTGTGTAGGATTCAAACCATAGTATGGTAGATAGACCAGCAGGTAATAGACAGGGCCACAGAACAATTTACGATTTTCCGGTAAGCAAAACTAGAATTTACGTAGAATCCATGTACCACCCTGTTTTTTTTTGTTTAATATATCTTTTTGAAATTATACCCTTTAACTTTGAATTCCATTACCCAAATACCTGAAGACCATCACCGCGAGTTCCAGTTCATAAAATGGCATTACTTCGAATTTCATTATCACGGGACAATGTCGTTCATTCAATACCATTCAGCGAAACAGTGTGTTCAGAGTGATGACACACGGGTTAGTAAAATTCCGGGAAATGATATTCTGGGCTATGGTTTAGAATCTTCTCAAGAGAGTTTTGTAACATAAGGAAGACATGTAAAAATAAAATGAACGCTTGTTTCTTACTTCTTTTAAGCGTACTTCAAGTAGTGAGTTTTTCTCCTTACGCGTTAACTCGAGAATGAGTGAATGGAATTATACAATTCTTCCGATATTGTATTTATCCAGGGCTCTTATGGGTTTGTAGATTTGTGCAAAATCTAAATGTAGTAATGTATGCTACAAATGATCACAAAAGTATTGACAGTGGTCTAGATTTCCATACTTTGGTCAACAGTTCAAAACTCAGCAATTAGAGATCAAGTTCTAGTGCAGTACAAAGTTAACCGGAACATCCGAAGGGGTAACTAGTTGGGCTATAACAATATTTTTTGAATAATATTAATGTCACAAAAAATGGCTCCGTAATGCCTTACAGCGCTTGAGCGTTTGAAGAATTAATAAATTGTGAAAGATTATGGTAACATGTAAATGCAATGTGTCATTGAAATTATTTAAACATGCTCTTCGGCATTAGAATGCCCAATTCATCTTTTTGAAATTAGTGTTTTCAATGGTTACACCTCGAAAAGGGCGTAACTCCAAATTTCGTTTATTTTCTCATTCAAAACTCCACCAAGAAGTTACAAATAATAAACAAACCAACTTTAAACCAAATTTTGATCGTATATTTCTTTTTATAATCACGGCCAATGAAAATCCGTTCAAATATCCCAGATTTTTTTTGATTAAGTAGACTTATACAATCAAAAGTGCTTAACTGCAAAACGTGCCCTACGATTTTTCCGAAATGTTGCCCTGACATGCAGCTTAGCTATAGAAAACGACTGATGAGCACAGATTTCATGGAGATTTTTTTCTAATAATAACGGTCAGGGGAGCACCGTGATGGTCCTTTCAAACAGCTTTCCAAAGCATTTCTGTACCATGACTCGATATTTCCAGGGGCCCAGATAGCCGTAGCGGTAAACGCGCAGCTATTCAGCATGACCATGCTGAGGGTCGTGGGTTTGAATCCCACTGGTCGAGGATCTTTTCGTATAGGAAATTTTCTCGATTCCGAGGGCATACAAGTATCTTCGTACCTGTCACATGATATAAACATGCAAAAATGGTCAATCGGCAAAGAAAGCTCTCAGTTATTAAACTGTGGAAGTGGTCATAAGAACACTAATCTGAGAAGCAGGCTATGTCCCAGTTGGGACGTAACGCCAGAAAGAAGAAGACTCGATATTTCCATAAGTCGATAGTCCCTTCAGAGATCGACTTATGGAGGTTTGACTGTATAACATTTGAAAATAAATAAATACCACATCATATTGGCTATAATTTTGCTTAACAAATTTGAGTCAAAATACTAGCCCATTTTGAGTATAGAAGTTGTCTTAAACGAACTTTTGCCCCATCCGTGGGGCATGCATGCTTCAATTTAAAAAATTATTTAGTGGTTAAGAACACAAAATGCTACTGCAATAATTCCTGTAGCTCCTCAATGAGATTCATTAGAGATTTCCCGGAAATCGGAAATCTTTGAAAAACTTATCTTAGGAATTTATCATATATTTCATCAGTGATATCTTTACGATTTTGTTTAGAAACATATGTAGGTTTTTAAAGGAAGGGAGTTGCAATAACATCTGAAATATTTACTCAGTGTCTTCTTGAACAAAGTCCAAGAGAAACCTTGTAACATCTTCTTCTTCTTCTTGGCATTTACGTCCTCACTGAGGCAGAGCCTGCTTCTCAGATTAGTGTTCTTATGAGCACTTCCACAGTTCTTAACTGAGAGCTTTCTTTGCCAAAGTTACCATTTTCGCATTCGTATATCGTGTGGCAGGTACGATGATACTCCTATGTCCAGGGAAGTCAAGGAAATCTCCTTTACGAAAAGATCCTGGACCGATCGGGATCAAACCCAGACACCTTCAGCATGGCTTTGCTTTGTAGCCGTGGACTCTAACCACTCGGCTAAGGAAGGCCCATCAAAAAAGCAAATCTTGTAACATCTCTTTGAGGATTTATATGGGAAATTTTCTGAGGCAATCAACGTAATGGAATTCCGTGGTAATCATTGGAAAAAGTTCTGGTTAAGTTTTTCAGGGTACTGCGAATGATAACTCTGGAAGATTTTCTTTGGAAGTCTGCGAAGGAATCGTTTAATGAACTTCTGAAAAAAAAAAACCTTCAAATTGAAACTTTAACCAAATACCTGAATTACATTCTGATGAAATTTCTAAAGAAAATCATTAAATTCCACATAAACTATTTAGTTTAGTTTATTTATTTTGTCAAGCATATGTAGACTATATACAATAAAAAAACATAAACTATTAGAAAGACGCTTTGAGATTTGTTTGTTTGGATTACTTGAGGAATCCTTATCTAAATGTGGTTCTTATTATGTCTCATTTTGGTTTTATTTTTCAGGTATGAGGTCGCTTAAGTTCCACTTTTTAGACACCTAGCCGCTATCAGCCCTGAAGTGGGGTTTCGGTATATTACTATTCGTTAATTGACACATCGATTACTTAATTAAAAACTTCTTCAACAATAGATAAAGGTCCATTTTTTTTCAATCCCAAATGTTAATATTGATTTACAGTATATTTTGAATGGGCCCCCGAATTTGACTCCATATCAGGTCTTAAAAAAACCTTAGCTACGCCACTAAGTGTGGGGAAAAAGTTCGCTGGTTGGAACACAAAATATCGATATTTTTAAGACAGGCATATTTCAAACGAGGCATAAACTTATGTTTGCAGAAAAGTACACATTAAATTTTCATCAAAACATTCCCAAAACAGAGTTAATTAAAATATATTCATATAAATAGAAGGTTTTTGCAAAACTAAGTATGTACGTGAAATTTTGTTGAACTTTTTCGTACGATCAGTCATATTTCGTTAAAATTTAAAGTACCATATGGGTTTTGGACAACCACCATGATAATTATAACATGAGCTTTCATATATTGAAACATATAATGAGATGTTTGGTAATCCAATCCGCATGGCTATTTACTTAATGAACTCATTACGCGTGGTAAAGATGGAGTGTTCGCCCGAGATCTTCACGTAGTTTTGCACACCGTCCATCGTTGCTCTGATCAATCTTGTGAGCTTCCCGGGAAAGCTGTTCTCATCCATGATTTTCCATAGCTCTACGCGGTCGATACTATCGTATGCCGCCTTGAAATCGATGAACAAATGGTGCGTAGGGACCTGGTACTCACGGCATTTCTGGAGGATTTGCCGCACTGAAAAGATCTGGTCCATTGTCGAGCGGCCGTCGATGAAACCTGCTTGATAACTTCCCACGAACTCGTTTCCTATAGGTGATAGACGACGGAAGAGAATCTGGGATAGCACTTTGTAGGCGGCGTTTAGGATGGTGATTGCACGATTATTTTCACGCTCCAATTTGTCGCCCTTTTTGTAGATAGGGCATATAACGCCTTGCTTCCACTCCTCCGGTAGCTGTTTCGTTTCCCAGATTCTGACTATCAGCCGATGCAGACAAGCGTGCAACCTGTCCGGGCCCATCTTGATGAGTTCGGCTCCGATACCATCCTTGCCAGCGGCCTTGTTGTTGTTGAGCTGTTGAATGGCATCCTTAACTTCCCCCATCGTGAGAGCTGGTTGGTTTCCACTGTCCGCTGTGCTGACGTAGCCATCGCTTTTGCTGTCCTGACCTTCTGTGCCTGTGTTATTCCGGCATATCTCAGCTCGTGGCACGAAGCCTTTGCGGGATGTGTTGAGCTTCCACGTTTCTTGAGAACGGTACAGCAACTCTATCTCTTGGCATTCCACCCCTTCCAGGCGGCGCTTTTTGTCCCGGAATAGGCGGGTTTGCTGTTTCCGCTTCAGTCTGTATCGTTCCACGTTTTGCCGCGTACCATGCTGCAGCATTGCAGCCCGCGCTGCATTCTTCTCCTGTAAAACCTCCTGGCACTCCTCGTCGAACCAAACGTTTCTTGAGTTCCGTTCCACATATCCGACAATGTTTTCAGCAGCGTCCTTAATGGCTGCTTTGACTGTGCTCCAGCAGTCCTCAAGAGGGGCCCTATCGAGCTCGCCCTCATCCGGCAACGCTGCCTCAAGATGCTGCGCGTACGCATTGGCGACATCCGGTTGTTTCAGCCACTCGAGATTGTACCGTTTTGGGCGCAGTCTCACCATCACCAGGTAGTGGTCGGAGTCAATGTTAGCACCACGATATATAGGTTCTGACGTCGGTTATGTCGGAGAAGTGCGTCCATCGATCAAAACGTGGTCGATTTGCCATTCTGTCTGCTGAGGTGATCTTCAGGTGTACCGATACGGGAGGCTCTGCTAGAAATAGGTACTACGAATGGCCATGTTCTTGGAGGCGGCAAAATCTATCAGTCGTAGGCCGTTCTCGTTTGTCAGCCAGTGGGCGCTGAATTTTAAAATCGTCGGTCTGAACTCCTCCTCCTGGCCAACCTGAGCGTTCAAATCTCTTATGATGATCTTGACGTCGTGGCTTGGGCAGCAGTCGTACTCGCGTTCGAGCTGCGCGTAAAATGCGTCCTTGTCATCATTATTACTTCCGGAGTGTGGGCTATGCACGTTGATTATGCTGAAGTTAAAGAATCGGCATTTGATTCTTAACTTGCACTTTCGTTCATTGATCGGCCACCACCCGATCACGTGCCTTTGCATATCACCCATCACTATGAAAGCTGTTCCCAGCTCGCGTGTGTTGCCGCAGCTCTGGTAGATGGTATGATTACCTCTAAACGTTCGCACCAATGCTCCTGTCCAGCACACCTCCTGCAGCGCTACGATGTCGAAACCGCGGGTCTTCAGTACATCGGAGAGTATGCGAGTACTTCCAATGAAGTTGAGAGATTTGCAGTTGCAGTCCTTCTCTGGCACTCGGACGATGATCAGCCGCCCCTGACATGGGGAAAAGACGCTGTTGTGAGCCGCTCCTAGCATGGAGTACAGACGCTCCAGGTTTGCAAAAGCAAAATGTATACAGGAAAATGACCCTCGATAAATCATTTTCGATTTAACACCAAACGGAGAGGATAATTTAAGCTTTCATCCCCCAGATGCTTCAATAAAACGAATATTAACGATCATCCCTAAACAGCATTGAACGATGCTATTCGCGTACCATCCACCGTAAGTACGATCCGACGGAACGTGCTTGTAATGTTTGCTCTAATATGTTACCCACGATGCATACAATATTGCTAATACCGTTCAACTCGTTCCGGCATCCTTCCGGCTGTTGCATCTCTAACTGCGCTCTAGGAACGCGGAACGGTAAGCAACAGTAAACTCGAACATGCAATTTCTTCCCCTGTAGAGAGCATTTTTATTTCATTTCAGTTTCACATTTTCGTAATGTTTCGTACGGGAAAAGCAAAACGGTTCTTGGATGTTTCTGCCATTGCAAAACGCTTCGCTCCGTGTCAAACAATCCTGATGTAAAAATGTTTACCCTTCATAATAAATTCATCACAGGTACACGGGCCCAAAAACACGGCCATTGGACAATCTGCTGCACTAATGGTTCGGAGCGCTCCGGGTCGTTTCGCGCCATTACGCAACCCATTTGAGACCACCGACCGCCAGGCAAACGAATAAGGTCGCCAAGGTGTCAACGTTCATAAAAAAAAGACACCACAATTGCCTCCGAAACACAAACAAGCAATTCATGCGTAAAATTACGTCGTGAATCGAAGACAACGAGATCAGCAGCCGCCTTTTGATGCAACCCGCTTGTGGCTCTTTTAGGGCTGAGTCGAGCCAATCCGTTGCTTCGTCGCTCGTCTACAAACAAATCACGGCTCCTTTCACTTTCATCAATAAGCGTCTCGTGGCCCGTAAAATATCAACATTTGGTATACAGAGGGGAATACCCACTGCTACCTTAGTATAATTTCGTAGCTGGTAAGTAAACAGTAGAAAAAAAGATCCTAAGCAGCGTTTCTCAACATATGCTTACGTACATCTAACATTTTTGAATGCATACTCGAACAAAGATGACAAATCAATTATTCCGCTGAGAAATTTATCAAATGAATAAAATTTTAGGGGGAGGGGGGTTTCACGAATTTGTGACGATGTGTGACGAGGGGGAGGGAGGGGTCATAACTAGTGGACGTAGCATTTCGAATCACGTCGGTAAAAAGAGAGACGCTGAAAAAAAATGACATACAATTATTTTTTGTCAAAATGCTTTTGAGTTGACATACACTTGAGTTATAAAATGCTGATTCCACTTCAAACATTCATATGACAAGATTGAAAATTTTCTAAGAAATTTTAAATTTTCTTGATAAATGCAATCAAACAGATGTTATGAAGCTTTAAATAAGGCTGATACAAATATTAATTTTCTTTTATGTCCGAGACCACTTGGAAGGTACGAGGGGGGGGATAAAAATAAATAAGGAACAAAAAAATAAAAATTGAAAAAAAAAATATTTTTTTGAATTTTTATTTTTAACGATAGTTGTTAAACTATTTTCAATCGTCATCTGGATTATTATTTTACCTGTTTTCGACTTTTAAAATTAAAAAACCTTACTGATGTCAAAAAAATGATGAATATTTTTTTTTCTCCCCTTCAAAATTTTCTGATTTTTGAAGGGGGGGGTGACATAAAAGAAAATTAATATTTGTATCAGCCTAATGATGTGATTATTAGGTATGGTGTATTCGTGTCTAAATTTATTTATTTAAAAATAAATTAATAGAAAAACGACTTGGAGAAAATTGTTTTCCATATTTTAATAAGACATAGAATCAACAGTTCAATGATGCAGGAGATCTTTACTTAATCAACTCATTGGTTTGTTTTGATATATCAATTCTCTTGATGGATTTAATGAGGACATCAGAATCGAGGGTTATTGAAATTGTCATATTAATTAATTTTCTTAATTACTCGGTAAAATTAAGGAAGGTTGTTTTTTCATTATTTAGTTTTTTCATTATTTAGTTGTTTCATTATAGGTTGTGTAGGAATATTTCAGTATGGGTAACCTTCAAAGCATTCTAAATATAACAATGGTTATTTTTTCTATTTCTGACCACTGATTGCTTTTATTTGAATTTGAATAATAAAGACGAAAGTCCAATTCAATTTAATGTATTTTGTTGATAATATTCATTGAAATCTGGTTCCTAACAACTACTATGAAAAAAAAACAAACGGAATTTCTGTTCAATGTATTATAAAATATTGTGTAGCCTTACTCGTTACAATTAGCCTCATCAATCCAAACAAAGATTTTATTTTTGTTTCAACATTTTCAGCTGTAAACTTGTTTTTTTTTTTTAATGATAACAAAAGCAAAAGTACTACAATTTAGCCTATGTGAAATTAGAAACCAAAATTATGTTACACGCAGTGCGCATCGTACCTTCGTGCTGTGCGTACACGAATTCTCTCTGCTCTTGGAAGTTTTCTTAAAAACTACCTAAAGCAATAAAACAGTACTTTTCAGTGCTACAAAAACAGTACTTTTCAGTGCTAAAATTAAAAACGGTACTTTTCAGTGCTACTAAAACAGTACTTTTCAGTACTATTTTTTCTACTATTGATCCCTTTACGATCCTTGTTTGGACCCGTGCCTTCGATTTTTCGTTGGACCCGTTGGCGAAAGCTAGCGGTGGTAATCCTTCTTGGACACCGTCTTGGGAAAAAAACCTTTCGAAGGTCACGTCTTCTTTCGTTTATTAATTAAACATGGTATCAACAACTAACAAAAGGAAGGGTGAATCTCTGAATTCACTACTTCCTTCCAAAAAAGTGGGTTTTAAAACTGTCACTACACGTGGCAAGAATGGAAGAAAGGACGTTTCCCCGGAATGCGAACTTTCTTCCAAGGGTGAAATGAATAATTGTATCGAAATGAGCAATCAGTTCGATGCTCTAGACAAATTTTCCGAACACCAAATCGAAGCAGCCTCTAGCCCAGGCTCTTTGATTCAAGTGAGGAAGCAAAGAGTGCCGCCTATCGTGGTCAGTTGTTCCGAATTTGGGGGATTTAGGCAGGAGATCTTGAACTCCATTAGGGGAATCAAGGTTTCCTTCCAAATCGCAAAGAAAGGAGACTGTCGCGTTTTGCCGGAAACTCTTAAAGATCGTGAGCTTCTTCTCAAACATCTTGAAGAGAAGAAGCACAAATTTTTTACTTATGATGACAAAACTGAACGTTTGTTCAAAGTTGTCTTGAAAGGTCTCTCAAGTGACTATAAATCACCTGAAGAGATCAAAAATGGAATAAATGATATACTTGGATTTTCCCCAGTCCAAGTAATCATTATGAAAAAGAGAACCCAATCTGGCATTGTTCGGAAAGGGCTTTCTCAAGAATTTTATTTAGTTCACTTTAACAAAAAAGAACTAAATAATATTAAAGCTTTAGAAAAAGCAAAACTTTTGTTTGATGTCCGTGTGACGTGGGAACATTTCCAGAAACCTGGAGGAAATTACCAGAACCCCACTCAGTGCCGTCGGTGCCAAAAGTGGGGTCATGGTACAAAAAATTGTCGCATGGATGCTAAATGCATGATTTGCGGAGGTTCTTCTCACGCCAAAGACGTCTGTCCAGTGAAGGAAGATACCACCAAATTCATATGTTGTAATTGCGGGGCTAACCATAAGTCCAATTTTTGGAATTGTCCTTCACGCAAAAAGGTCATTGAGGCTCGTGCCAGGCAGATGAAAGATAATATCCGTTACGATAACGGTCGTTTCCGGAATTTGCCTGGTAGAGTATCGAACAATGCTCATTTTTCAGTTAACGATCGCTTGATCATGAATCATACCCATCAAGAAGATCATAATCATGCTCATTCACAAACTAATTTTAATCCGTCGGGTAGCCGTTCGAATCTTTCTATTTCGAATGTATCTACCCACGGTAAATCCTTTGCCGATATCGTAGCAGGAAATTCGAATTCCTCCCCTGTTCGAACCATGGGTACCCATTCTACTTGTTTCAAATCAAATGGAAAAAACCCTACCGCCACAGGTAACTCCGCTTCTTCGTCTACCGGAAATTCCAATGGGAAATCACATGACATGTCTGCCTCTGATTTTAATTTTCTAACTGAACAATTGAATCTAATGATTGATGCAATGTTCAAAGCCACCACTATGACTGAAGCAGTCCAAGTAGGTGTAAAATTTACAAATCAAATTGTTATTGGATTACGTGTTTCTAATGGATCCAAATAATAATTTAAATATTTTAAATTGGAATGCTCGTTCTCTGAATGGTAAAGAGGACGAGCTGTTTAATTTTCTTACGGTTAATAACGTGCATATAGCAGTTATTACCGAAACGTATTTAAAACCTGGATCTAAACTCAAAAGAGATCCTAACTTTTTTGTTTATCGTAATGATCGACTTGATGGGGCATGTGGGGGAGTTGCAATCATCATTCATAGGCGTATAAAACATCAACTGTTTTCGTCATTTGAAACTAAAGTTTTTGAAACTTTAGGTGTTTCTGTTGAAACACAGTTTGGTAAATATACTTTCATAGCTGCCTATTTGCCTTTTCAATGCTCTGGGCAGCAAGTTAATTTGCTCCAAACTGACTTGCGAAAATTGACTCGCAATAAGTCAAAATTCTTTGTCATTGGTGACTTTAATGCCAAACATCGGTCATGGAATAATTCTCAAAGTAATTCCAACGGCAGAATTTTATTTGATGAGTGCTCTTCAGGATATTTCTCAATTCAATACCCTGATAGCCCCACATGTTTTTCCTCTTCTAGAAATCCATCTACGATTGATTTGGTCTTAACCGACTCTAGTCATCTTTGTAGCCAAATGATTACTCATGCTGATTTTGATTCTGATCATGTCCCTGTTACATTTCAAATATCCCAAGAAGCGATTCTCAATCCTATCAGCTCCACTTTCAATTATTTACGAGCCGACTGGAATATATATAAAACGTATGTTGACTCCAATCTTGATGTTAACATTTCTTTAGAAACTAAACTTGATATTGACAATGCTCTTGAAACTTTAACAAATTCCATTGTTGAAGCCCGGAGCATTGCAATTCCAAAATGTGAAGTAAAATTTGAATCCGTGATTATAGACGATGATCTTAAACTCTTGATCCGTCTTAAAAACGTGAGGAGAAGGCAATTTCAACGCACTCGCGATCCTGTTATGAAAATTATATGGCAGGATTTGCAGAAAGAAATCAAGAAACGTTTTGCTCAATTAAGAAACAAAAATTTTGAAAATAAAATTTCTCAATTGGACCCTGGCTCTAAGCCCTTTTGGAAATTATCGAAAATCTTGAAAAAACCTCAGAAGCCAATACCGGCATTGAAAGAGGAAAACAAATTATTACTAACTAATTGCGAAAAAGCTCAAAAACTTGCTATGCAGTTTGAAAGTGCGCACAATTTTAATTTAGGACTTACTAGTCCAATTGAAAATGAAGTTACTCAGGAGTTCGAAAATATTCTCAATCAAGAGAACGTTTTCGAAAATGCCTGGGAGACTGATTTGGAAGAAGTGAGAACTATTATTAAAAAATTCAAAAACATGAAAGCTCCTGGCGATGATGGAATTTTCTACATCCTCATCAAGAAACTTCTAGAAAGTAGCTTATCATTTTTAGTTGATATATTTAACAAATGTTTTCAATTAGCATATTTTCCTGACAAATGGAAAAATGCTAAGGTTGTTCCAATTTTAAAACCAGACAAAAATCCTGCAGAAGCTTCTAGCTATCGTCCAATCAGTTTGCTTTCCTCCATCAGTAAACTTTTTGAAATGGTTATCTTGAACAGAATGATGGCCCACATCAATGAAAAATCAATTTTTGCCAATGAACAGTTCGGATTCCGCCATGGACATTCGACCACTCATCAACTTTTACGTGTAACAAATTTGATCCGTTCCAACAAATCTGAAGGCTATTCTACTGGTCTTGCTCTTCTAGACATAGAAAAAGCATTCGACAGTGTTTGCCATGAAGGTTTGATTGTAAAATTAAAAAACTTTAATTTTCCAACATACATTGTTAGAATAATTCAAAGTTATCTGTCAAATCGTACACTTCAGGTTAATTATCAGAACTCCAGATCTGAAAGACTTCCTGTAAGAGCTGGTGTTCCTCAAGGCAGCATTTTGGGACCAATATTATACAATATTTTCACTTCTGACTTACCTGAGCTACCTCAGGGATGTCAAAAATCTTTGTTTGCGGATGACACAGGCCTCTCCGCCAAAGGACGAAGCCTGCGTGTTATCTGTAGTCGATTGCAAAAAAGTTTGGATATTTTTTCTTCATACTTGCAAAAATGGAAGATTTCTCCTAATGCTTCCAAAACTCAACTAATAATATTCCCACATAAACCAAAAGCTCTTTATTTGAAACCTTCAAGTAGACATGTTGTCACGATGAGAGGGGTTCCAATAAATTGGTCAGATGAAGTTAAGTATCTAGGGCTCATGCTAGATAAGAATTTAACTTTCAAAAATCACATTGAGGGCATTCAAGCCAAATGTAATAAATATGTAAAATGTCTCTATCCCCTTATTAATAGAAAATCAAAACTTTGTCTTAAGAACAAGCTGTTGATATTCAAACAAATTTTCAGGCCAGCCATGTTGTATGCTGTACCAATATGGACTAGCTGTTGTAATACCAGGAAGAAAGCTCTGCAGAGAATTCAAAATAAAATTTTGAAAATGATTCTGAGGCTTCCTCCCTGGTATAGTACCAATGAGTTACATAGAATATCCAATGTTGAAACATTGGAACAAATGTCAAATACAATCATTAATAATTTCAGGCAAAAATCGTTACAATCTTCTATTGCCACGATTAATGCGTTATATGTTTAGGTTAAGTTAGGTTAAGTATATTAAAAAAAAATTTTTTTTCTCTTATAAGCAGGTGAAATCAACTCACCTGTAAAAAAACTGAACTGCTACGGCAAATGAAATGTAATATGTTGTTAACAAAATGTTAATTAAATCTTAAATTTGTTTTACCAAATAAGGATGATAGTGTTGTCAAATAACACAGAACACCTAGATATAAGAAATGAATGTAATGTTTGGAATGATACTAATAAAAAAAAAAAAAAAAAAAAAATTATGTTACTTAAGAGCCAGTTCGCGAGAGCCGCAACCCCCTTTTCAAGGGAAGTTGTATTGATGTTCTCCGATCAGGCTGAAATTTTCAGGAATTGTTCTTCTATATAAAAGAAGATGTTTTGCAAAATTTAAGATTTTTATATTAGGGGGAAGTGGGACAAAATGACCCCCAATGATTTCATGTCACTAAGCATGCTAAATCACAAAAATTGTTATAACTATAGTAAAAATGCACGGATTATGTTGAAATTTGGCATGATTACTCTACGTTATATAAACTTTAAGGTTGACATGGTATTTGGATTTTGAAAGTACTTCAAATCGAGAAAAACGAGATTTTCATAAAAATTTTAGTGATTTTCAAATCGATTTTTTTCTTGCCAACCGAACTAGGTCAAAAAACTAAATATGACATTTTGTAGGGCAACTCATGGGCTTTCATTTGAGGTATGATCCAGATATGCCGTTTCAAAAATTTTCGAAAAACATTTTTTTTTCGAGGTAGTGTTTGAACTTAAGCCATTTTGCGAGTACCGCAACCCCATTGCATAGGGAGGTTGTATTGATGTTCTCCGATCGAGCTGAAATTTACAGGAGTTGGTTTCCTATATAAAAGAAGATATTTCGCAAAATTTCAGATTTTTATATTAGGGGAAACTGGTACAAAATAACCACTAATGATTTAATATAAAAAAAAATATACAAAATCAATTAAACTGCTATAGCTATAGTAAAAATGCATGGATTTGTATGAAATTTGGCATGTTTACTTATGAACCTTAAAATGAACAAGGTATTTTGATTTGAAAAATTGTTTCAAATCGCGGAAAACCTGTTTTTTTTTTTGTAAAATTAGTTTTTTTTTTTAAATCGACTTATTTTTTGGCAACCGAGCTAGGGCAAAAAATTAAATATGAAGTTTTGTAGGGCAACTCAAGGACTTTTATTTGAGGTGTACCGTGGTGAATCAAAATCCGGACGGTGTGAGCAACGTATGGAGACCTGTTGTCGGTAATTGTTATACCGATTAAATCATACCGTGTTGCCGCTGCCATATCTGAAAGAAATGTCACTTCCTTGCAAAATTGATTATGTGTATAACAAAAAGGCATTGCACCAATGTTTTCGTTAGCAGCCTCGGCAGTTCAGTAGTAAGCGTTGTTTCTTCTCACGCTGTTTGGTTGGGAATCAACTATCGCATTTTTTTTATTTGGGTAATGTTTTGATGGTTTCGATAGGGAGGGCCACATATGTGTGTGTACCTTGATGGTATGTTTGCTAGAGATCATTTTGTAAATGGCTGTTATGAGACACTGTATTGTTTATATCGTGAATAGAATTTCGACTTTTACTGGCCTCGATTTGCAAATTTCACGAAAGAGTGAAAAAGAGAGAAAGATTGTGGAAAATTGCATTTTCCACGAAAATTATCTATTTTTGCATAAACATACTTTTCAGTAAAATCCATTTATTTGTTACAGTAGTTCTTATGATTTTGTGTATTTTCCGACCCAAAAATATTGGGTGTCATTTTGACCCACTTTTCCCTTATGAAAAGTGTAGTTTAGCCAAATGGGTTCCTTTTTGAATAGTGACAAACAAATCCTGAAAAACTATAGATTATTATGAGATAGCTGATAAACTTTAAATTGTGCTTATTGTAACTTGGTTACTACAACGAAAAATGCAGCAAATCATAGTTATAAATCCGGACACTTTTAAATCAAAATCTTTGTTTCAACATGAAATTCTAAAATTGGACCAAGCAAAGCTTTTCAAAATCAACTAAGTATATCATGCCTTTAATAAATAGTAGAATGCATGTGTTCTGTATTCGTTTAAAAATGCAAAAGTAAGCAATGTTTGTGAATTAGTTGTTTGGACAGACATGTTTGTGGTTTAGACTGCAATCATCACTGATTGGTTCAATGAATCCGCAATGAACGACGCACATTGTTTATATTTTTTTTTTACTTATGTGTTGATAATGTTCAAAGTATTATTTCAGTTTTATTTGAAAATTGTGTAGTTATGGCATCTAAACATACGATTCCAATACAATGTCCGGATTAAAAAAAAAACATTTGGCTCGAATTCCGGACATCTTTTTTTTACTATTTTAAATTGTATTTACATCATATTTTTGCAATGTGGTGTCACTAAACTTTTAAACTATAACTTTGTATATTATTATGTTATAATCTTTATACAAAAAGCATATTTTAGAATTAAAATAATCATATTAACCTTCAATTTAGCATTTTATTGGTAAATATTATCAGAATGTCCGGATATTGGTACCGTCCGGATTTTGATTCACCATGGTACACCGCAAATGACAGCCCTTGAGTTGCCCTAAAAACCTTCATATTTAGTATTTTGACCTAGTTTGGTTCACAAAAAAAAGTCGATTTAAAAACCTAAATTAATAAAAAAAATGTTTTTTTATTTTTATTTCAATATTATTTATTAATTATTTTTTAACGATTTGAAACATTTTTCAACCCAAATATCATGTTCATTTTGAAGTGCATATAACGTAAAGTAAACATGCCAAATTTCATACAAATTCGTGCATTTTTACTAAAGCTATAGCAGTTTAATTAATGTTGTATATTTTTTTTTTCATATTAAATCATTAGTGGTTATTTTGTACCAGTTTGCCCTAATATAAAAATCTGAATTTCACACAAATCCATGCATTTTTACTATAGCTAGAGCAGTTTAATTCATTTTGTATATATATTTTTTTTTTTTTCATATTAAATCATTAGTGGTTATTTTGTACCAGTTTCCCCTAATATAAAAATCTGAAATTTTGCGAAATATTTTCTTTTGTATAGGAAATCACCTCCTGTAAATTTCAACTCGATCGGAGAACATCAATACAACCTCTCTATGAAATGGGTTGCGGTACTCGCAAAATGGCTTAAGTTCAAACACTACTCCGAAAAAAATTTTTTTTTTCGAAAATTTTTGAAACGGCATATCTGGATACCTCAAATGACAGCCCATGAGTTGCCCTACAAAATGTCATATTTAGTTTTTTGACCTAGTTCGGTTGGCAAGAAAAAAATCGATTTGAAAATCACTAAACTTTTTATGAAAAACTCGTTTTTCTCGATTTGAAGTACTTTCAAAATCCAAATACCATGCCAACCTTAAAGTTTATATAACGTAGAGTAATCATGCCAAATTTCAACATAATCCGTGCACTTTTACTATAGTTATAACAATTTTTGTGATTTAGCATGCTTAGTGACATGAAATCATTGGGGGTCATTTTGTCCCACTTCCCTCTAATATAAAAATCTTAAATTTTGCAAAACATCTTCTTTTATATAGAAGAACAATCCCTGAAAATTTCAGCCTGATCGAAGAACATCGATACAAGAAGGGGTTGCGGCTCTCGCGAACTGGCTCTTAAACAGGAAATAAACAGGAAATTTTAAAAGTTACTTTTGAGCGCTACGGTATATCAAACTGTTACTCGTCAGATTATCCATATGTTTCAGTCAGTTATTAATATAAAACTTTGTATTGAATTCCTGAATTCCAATGTTTTGTTTTGGCCCGATCTCTGAGGAAAACAAATCAGTGAAAAAATGCTACGCCATTTTTGGACGGCTCCTTACTCGCTGATTATCCATTAAATATTCTGCTGATGGTACTGTTTATATAGTGTTAAAAAATTTGTGCTCTTACAAATTTGAAAGGTGGTTTCGATTTATCTTGATTTTGTGATGTAATGGTTGACGATAAAACAGCCTTCATATATTTCAAGCTTAAAAACATTCGATTTTAAATTAAAATGCATGCATTTACATATATTTGAGGATAGTTTTCAAATCATCAGATCAAGCAATGTATGTAAGACTTTTTTCAAAGAAACATGCGAATGCCTTCAGTTGTTTAGGTATCTTGTGGTACCTTATATATTGAATATTGTTCCTTATTTGTAGAAAAAAGTTGTTTGAAATGTGTTTGTGTAATTTTACAAGCATTCCATTCGCATTTTTTCATAAGAATTGAAGCAAAATTAGAAATACACTAAGGTTTTTTATACACGGTTTTTTTTGTACGTTTTTTTACACGGCTTTTTTTACATGCCTTTCGGAATTTACACGGTAGTTTTTTGCACGAAATTCGGAATTATCACGGAAATTTCAGAATTAACATGGTACTTTCTCCACGAATTCCGAAACTAGCACGGTTTTGTTTTGCGCGGATTTTTTTTTGCACAGCGCGAGGAATTGTGTAAAAAAACCTTAGTGTACTTAAACAAGTCATTTGTTTTTCTCTCAATATTAAACAACATCTCGAAAGTGTAACTTTTCAGTCATTTATAACAGCAACAACAATACACCGTTGACTTAAGTCCAATATTTTTAGGTATACAACTTAAAATTTCTATTTAATTTAAGTAAGTGTAAGGATTATTTTTTTTTGTGAATTTTCAAATCGACCACAACCAGAACAGATTTTTATGTTATTTATAATTTAATAGATGTTTGAATACATGGTTTGCTAAAGCGTAGTATCCATCGATAACCTCCGATGGTTTTATTGAAAATTTTCAAATTAACCGCATACGTTCAGGGCTACCAGATTCTTCACCAATGTATGTTTACAGCGTTCCGTGGCCATTTATGAATTTGACGACCTCCATGTGGTTCTTTGTTGAATATTGTTTACGCGACTCTATGACACTATCCCGAACGCCATTACCCCGAAAGCCATTACGCCGAACGCCATTACCCCAAATGTATAATATTTTGAGACTTATTCAAGTTAGAGAGTGGGGAGATAATTATACGATTCCTTATGAGTATTTATCGAGTTTGGCTCAATAAAGTATTTTTCAAATATTAGAAGATAAAAAAAGCAGCTAGTTTTTTCAGGAAATAATTTTTGTATGGATTTGTCCTCTAATTTCGGTGAGATTCACACAGACACATTGCAATGCTCTGAAGAACATCCTTTTTCGAAAAGAAGGGTTTTTATTATGAAAAGGATAGCTATAATATGCACAACATTAGGATATAGTAAAGTCTCTTATTGGACGTCGGTACACACTTCCTTTACTCATTTATGTAGGTGCCGTCTACTAGCATTAAGATCTTCGTAAATATTTTGATTCGTAAACGATGGTAATGGAAGATCACCCTGAAATTAGGTAATTGAATGTAGTAGTGTAACTAGCGCATAAGAAACTCTCTGTAACGGTCTACAAACATGATTGACGACAATAAATAAATAAATAGATCTGAGATAGTCGCTGCAAGTGTTGTTCAATGGAACCCACTTAAAGACCAACCTGATAGACAACCGTTCCGTTATATCAAGGAAACGTTAATACACTTGTTAGAAAAACGAAGGCCTCCGATTGCCGCTACAGTAAAAACTTTCGTTGGTTTGTGGGATCATTAATTTGAGTTTTGATGAGATAACCACAAACATTTTTTTTGGTTCTATACAATGAAGAAATAATGATGGTAGAAGAGTGGTGAGCAAATCCTTAAGAGAGCTGGCTGTTTTAATACAAGAAGATAAAAGAAAAGGAAAATTTCTGATTAGAATTATAGCAGGATTAACTTTAGTGAATGCCTTCAGGATGTAGGTACTTATTCCTTTGAAAAAGGCGTTCCATATGGAAATATTAGTGATTAGCTTATCGAACGAAAATTTGAAAGAACAGCCTATTTAAAAAGAAGAGAATATTTTTGGTGAAATATTTGCAGCTATGACATGAATTATCACTGTAACAACGTGATACTATGGCACAACCTATATTCATAAGAAAGGATAATTTTTGTTAAAAAACAAAATTGAAATATGAACAACACCAAGAAGTCCAAATACCGGTGATCACGCAACTGATCAGCAAGACCACATTGAGGGTTATGGGTTCGAATTCCTCCGGTGGCGGATCTTATGCATTGAACATTTCCTTAACGTCCCTGGGCATAGAGGCACAAGTACAAGAATGGTAAATTGACAAAGAAAGCTCTAAGTCAATAAAAGGCTCATTTTATTTGAAGTCCATTCACAAATTTCGAACGCTGAAGGGGACAAAAAATGTTGTGTTGTCCTCAAAATGTTACAGCCCATGCACAATATTCAGAATTTCTATAAAAAATGGATAGGTGTCAAAAATGGCAATTTTTGGCGTTATGATATTTGTGAATGAACCCTTGAACTGCGAAAGTGCCCACTGAGCTGATAAACAGGCACTGTCTCAGAAAGAATGAGAAGAACATAGTAGCCAACAAGATATTTCTAAAGAAAAGCGACATATATAAAAAGGGAAAATACATGATGGATATTATACCGACGAATTTTACGCGCCATTAATTACCAGTTTTCATTAGAGACGCACTTTTGCCCGCAAAAAAGATACTGCACCGTATCTCATACTATTCGGGGTAATGGCTCATTCGGGATAGTGGCGTTCGGGGTAATGACCCATTCGAGGTAATGGCTTTCGTGGTAGTGACCCATTCGGGGTAGTGACGTTCGGGGTAATGGCGTTCGAGGTAATGGGATGGAGCCAATTTATGCAATTTATTTCTTCCGACCTTCGCACTGAATAATCATCCCTCTCAAGTTTCCCTACACGCTATACAATAATCGAGTTTTCAATATTTGAATTCACGAGAAAAAACATCAACCTGTCGAAATTCTTGGAGCATTTTCTATGAAATTCCTTGAGAAATTCTTGGAAAATTTCTAAAGAGTATTCTTAGCGATATCATAGCAAAATGTTATAAATCGGTTAATTTTCTCTGCGCTATCATCTAATTTACATTCAATATTGAAAATTACAAGTTACAATTTCTTGAAATGTTAAGCGTGGTGTTATTAACGATCTACACTCTTAAAAATAATGAAAATCACTCCGGACGTAATTCACATTATGACTGAATGACACAGGATGTAAGTGATGAAATGAAGTAAAAATGGGTTCTGAAAGATGTATTGAAAGAAAAATGTAATTTTACATGATGAAGATTGTGAAAACGATGCCGCTATGATTGACATTTGCCGAATCAGACACCATCGTATTTAAAATGAGACACAAATTCACGTCATTTGGTTGCACGTGCATCCAAAAGACGTAAAATCGCATGTTTTTTTTTGGAGTGTGTAGGTATAAATAGATTCAAAAACCACTGTTGCTGTGATAGTGATATTCATCAATAGTTGTAGCTCCCTCTGCTATAATAGTCAGCTCAGCAAAAGGCCAACTCCCAACAGGCATAAGGTCGACTAAAGTGCGAGCTAGTGCAATAAATATTCTACCGTTCATTGGATGAAAACTTGTGCTCAAAAACGAAAAATACGTTCAGCTCGATCCCCTACCGAGAGAGTACAAGTCAGGCCAAAAGTTAAACAAAAATTAACACATCATCGTCTTTTCTACAGCTTTACGAACACGGGTGTGCTCTATCCGATGCTTCAAGATAGAGTTTCTGTTGAACGAAAATTACCGTGAACCGCAGTTCAATAATATTTCACTGTGAGTATGAATCGTGGTATGCTCCATGTTGGTAGAATAGGCCAATTACTTTACCATGGTGTGCTTTCAACATTGGTCAGCCATTTTTGAATACAAGGTTTACTTTGAAGTTCGAAGCTTAACTTTTTTGTCTTCACTAAGCCGTCCATCCCCAACCTTACCAGGTTTGATCATTTCCATTGAGATCAACTTTCGAGCAAACTAACGAGTTTTCAAAAGTGTTCATAACAATAAATAATTATCCATTTATAAACCAATCATTACAACTGTAAAAATTAGTAACCATTGTATTGTATTTGAAAATCATGAGTTGGAGAAAGCCTCATTACTAAATTAAAAATTATAACTGCGAAGAAGATAATATTATTTCATATTCTAACAGCGGAACAAGAAAATGTTGCGTTGTGGAAATGATTTAGTACGAAAATGTAGATACCGTTTTGATTCGAATCCCGGACAGTTTCAAATTCCGGACACTCTACTTTGTATGGGAAAGATTTCACTCGAAATGTTTCAAAATGCACCGTCAAAAAGTTCCCAATTTGAAGGATGATTTTTATAAACATTTTACATAGCAATCCATGAAAATTTACAATGTTCAACTAGTTTTGATGTCTTTCTAACGGCTTAGTGCGTTTGATTGATGACTCAACTTTTCTGATTGTGTTTTTCAAGAGCTGTCTGGAATTCGGATCAAAGCGTCCGGAATATGAAGCGAAAGTGTGGGTGTGTCCGGAATAAAAATCATGAAGAGGACGAACATTTTTATTGATTAAAGTGGATTAAAGCTGTGGAATCTAAATTTTTATCCAACATTCGAAATTTAAGTGTTTGCAAGGCCTGATTACGCTAAAGTTTTATACAGATTCAATTTATATGTGTAGTGATTAGTTGTTCTTCACTGAAGCCTTAAGTGTCCGTAATATGAATCAAAACGGTATTCAGCATGCTTACAAAATAAAGTACTACGACAAACGTTACCATGGCTTCAATTTCATCTTTATTGAATCACACAACCATAACATCTGCACATTTATTTGATTGAGAATTCTCAATTTCAATACGGTTCTTCCTCATACATTCCAAAGGTAGCAACGTCTTCTTCTAGATGGTTCCATTGAAAATTAAATCTAACCAATGAAGCCACACGTTGTATTTCCAACTGAACCGAAAGACGGCGTGCAGCTTAGAAGAACTTGTTCATTGCATTATAACCGCTCTAGTGCGGTTGTTGTCTCCCTTGGAACCACACGATGTGAGCATCACGATCCATTACTCATTCGTAAAACGGAAGACCTTTGGGAAGGGGAAAATGTCACACAATGCTCTTTAGGGCGGAATAGAAACATGGTTTTGAACTCACTTTTAGTCCTAATACTCATTTAGATTTTTCGTTTGAAAAATTTACGAATCAATCAATCAGTTCGTCAGATATTTCCGAGGATTCGATGGTTATACCTATAAATGAGTTGTCTATTTTTTATAAATCAATTGCTGTTGGGCTATTTTTCTAAGTAATTAGAGGGAGATCTCCCTACCGGACAGCACCCAATACCGGGCATCGTTGAAAAATTGAGAAATCATGGTCAAACCAGGATGGTTTATTAGAAGAAAAGAGCTGTTGTAGAGGGTAATGTTTGTAGAATAGCACACCATTGAAATAAAAAAGCTTTTTCGAAAAAAACGGAGATGTTTAAAGTCCGATAAAAAGTTGACTTATTTTCTTAAATATGAAGTTATTATATAATTATTTTAAATATGGAAAAATAATTTGAATCCTTCAATCATAATTTGAAAGCATGAATGTATGTTGTAGCATATTTGAATAAATATGGTCAAAATACAATCTCGGTCAAGACACTCTAGTCCCTAGTTCAGGACAGCTTGATTTGTTACATGATATCTGTGTCCCCATTTCAAGACTTTCTTTTCCACTTTCTTCAACTCTACAACGTAAGACCTAAAATAAAGGTTTGCCAACTTTATGCTTAATTAACATAACAAGAGTGATAAAACTTGCTCATAAACATCAACATAATTTAAAGCCCATTTGCAAAGACTGGTCGTTATGTCCCTATCTCTTCTGTCTATCTGCAGCATCCTTTGGTTACCAACTTGGCAGCTGCATAGAACGGGTACCTCTATGTATGCAAGGCAAAATGGAAGCTTTCGGCCTTCCTTCGTTCTTACAGCCTCACACGAGAAGAAGAACATCTGAGGGAAAACCACTCCTTTGGTGTTGAAAACATTAAGTTTGCCCGACTTTTCAACACGCTCCGCTTGTACACAAATGCTTTCTGCACACGGCGGTGAATTATGGTGCGGCTTTTATGAACCTTAGTTGTAAACTTTTAGTCTTTGCCACTTGGCGTACGGCTATGGCGGCGAATATGATTGCATACCTGCGCTTTCTAATGCAATGCGGAAATGAGCAAACTTGAAACAGTTTCCGGATGGAAGGAAGTGAGTTCAATTCTAAATTGCTAATGGGGTAAATTGTAATGTAGAGGTGAGGTTAGAGACTATATTTTGGAATAAAAAATTAGATTAAGAATTTCAATTCCGATCCATGTTTGAACCCGTGCCTTCGATTTTGTGTTGAACCCGTTAGCGAAGGCTAACGGTAGTAATCCTTCTTGGATACAGTCTTGGGAAATTAAAAAAAGTACTTAGAAGATCACGTCTTTTTTCTCCAGTCCAAGTAATCACTATGAAAAAGAGAACCCAATCTGCCATTCTTCAGAAAGGACCTTCCCAAGAATATTATTTAGTTCACTGATCTAAATATCATTAAAGCCTTAGAAAAAGCAAAGCTCCAAGTCCGAGTGACAACTCCACCCAGACAACCAGAAATCGCATGAAAAAACACGTTACAACTCGTATATTCATACAAATAACATCAAACCCGCAAAATACCGTGGACAAACTCGTCAGATTGATGGGTTTCCTCGCATAAAACACTTCATTTCTGAAGTCATTTGTACAATTTGTTTCGTCCCGTACACTCGTACAAAGTAAGTCGAACCAATCCGTAGCAGCTGTCAAATCAACATTTGTTATCATAAGTTAAGTCGCATGAGATCACAGGCTAGTTCACGTGTGTATTCATCACATAATATATGCACGCATATCACCCCCACTTTTGTACGTAGAAGGCCTTTTCGCGACATCTTATATGTGAAATTTTGCACATACAAAGCCTCCAGGTGATTTCGTTATACGTACATTTTGGTTGTCTGGGCAGGAACCTGGAGGAAACTTTCAGAACCCCACTCACTGCCGTCGGTGCCAAAAGTGGGGTCATAGTACAAAACATTGCCGCATGGATGCTAAATACATGGTTTGTGGAGATTCTTCTCACGCTTATAACGTCTGTCCTGTCATGTGCGCAAATAACGGGGGCATAAGTCTATTCTTTGGGATTGCCCTTCGCGTAAACAAATCGTCGAGGCTCGTACCAAACAGATGAACGGTAAGGTTTTATTCGCTCCCGGAATTCGTTAGGCAAAATTTCCAACAATGCTCATTTTTCAGTTAACGATCGCATGCTCAAGATCATACCCATTATTGTCTGCCTGCGTATAACCGTTCTGATTGTTTCAAATCATATGGGAAACCCTTGTCGCCGCAAGCAACTTCTATTTCGTCTCTTCATTAACGGATAATCCTAACAAAAAATCATCAGAAAATGCACTTACTTCTAGTGAAACGTCATCTTCTGATTTCGATTTTTACTGAACAATTGAATCAAATCATTGATGCCATTTTTAAAACCACCACAATGGCTGAAACAGTTCAAGTTGGTGTAAAAATTACTAATTTGTTATCGGATTACGTTTCTCTAATGGATCCAAATAACAATTCAAATACTTTAAATTGGACTGTTCGTTCTTTGAATGGTAAAGAGGACGGGTTTAATTTTCAAAAAGCTAAAATCATACATATAGCAGTTATTATTGAAACTTATTCGAAACTTGAATTCAAACTCAAAAGAGAACTCAACCTTTTTTGTTTATCGTAAAACTATGGGATAATACTTCATGGAACCTGTGGGGGAGTTTCAATCATCATTCATAGGTGTATAAAACATCAACTGTTTTCGTCATTTGAAACTAAAGTTTTAGAAACTTTAGGTGTTTCTGTTGGAACTCAGCTTGGTAAATATACTTTCATAGCTGTATTTTTACCACATTTTTACCTTTTCAATGCTCTGGACAGCAAATTAATTTGCTCCAAACTCACTTGAGAAAATTGACTCGCAATAAGTCAAATATTTTTGTCATTTGTGACTTTAATGCCAAACATCGGTCATGGAATCATTCTCAAAGTAATTCCAACGGCAGAATTTTATTTGATGAATGCTCTTCAGGATATTTCTCAATTCAATACCCTGATAGCCCTACATGTTTTTCCTCTTCTAGAAACCCTTCTATGATTGATTTGGTCTTAACCGACTCTAGTCATCTTTGTAGCCATTTAATTACTCATGCTGATTTTGATTCTGACCATGCCCCTGTTACATTTCAAATATCCCATGAAGCGATACTCAATCCTATCAGCTCCACTTTCAATTATTTCGAGCCGACTGGAATATATAAGAAACATGTGTTGACTCTAATATTGATGTTAACATTTCTTTGCAAACAAAACTTGACATAGACAACGCTCTTGAAACTTTGACAAATTCCATTGTTGAAGCCAGGAGCATTGCAATTTCAAAATGTGAAGTAAATTTTGAATCCGTGATTATAGACGATGATCTTAAACTCTTGATTCGCCTTAAAAACGTGTGGAGAAGCCAATTTCAACGCACTCGCGATCCTGCTATGGAAATTATATAGCAGGATTTGCAGAAAGGAATCAAAAACGTTTTGCACAATTAAGAATTAAAAAATTTTGAAAATAAAATTTCTCAATTGGACCCTGGCTCTAAATCTTTTTGAAAATTACCTTAATTTTTTTGAAAAAACCTCAGAAGCCAATACCGGCATTAAAAGAGGAAAACAAATTATTTCTAACTAATAACGAAAAAGCTCAAAAACTTGCTATGTAGTTTGAAAGCGCGCACAATTTTAATTTAGGACTTACTAGTCCAATTGAAAATCAAGTTACTCAGGACTTCGAAAATATTCTCAATCAAGAGAACGTTTTTGAAAATTTCTTGGAGACTGATTTGGAAGAAAGAAGAACTGTTAGCAAAAAATCAAAAATACGGAACAGGAGCGATGGTGGAATTTTCTACATCCTTATCAAGAAACTTCCAGAAAGTAGCTTATCATTCTTAGTTAATATACTTAACACATGTTTTAGTTGGCATATTTTCCTGACAAATGGAAAAATGCTAAGGTTGTACCAATTTTAAAACCAGACAAAAAACGTACAGAAGTTTCTAGCTATCGTCTAATCTGTTTGCGAAAAGTTTCCACCGACTGGAGCGGGAATCGAACCCACGCTTCATGGCACTCACAATACGCCTAAACGACTGACGCCGCAAACCGCACGGCCACGAAGCCCACTATTCTACTGGTCTTGCTCTTCTAGACATAGAAAAAGCATTCAACAGTGTTTTGCATGAAGGTTAAAAAACTTTAAAAGCCAAATGTAACAAATATGTGAAATGTCTCTATCCCCTTATTAATAGAAAATCAAACCCGACTAAGGGTACATAACAAAATTATATCAGCATATGTTATTATGTTATAAGTTTTTTTCGAACATAGGTTGTTTCAAACTTGATGCAGGATGTTGTTAAAAAAAACTAAAATTATAACAAAAAGTGTATGAATAGTATCATAAACATAACAAAATGTGTTTTAATTCAATCAAAAAAATATCATACCAAGTTATAATGTTTGATGCAAAGTATCAAAATTATAATACTGTTCGATATACGATAATATTGTATATTATTGAAATGATTATAACTATCTATTTATTTTGTTATAAAGTTGTTAAAAATGAACAAAACAATATCTTAAAGGGAAATAAAACATATTATGTTATATTTCTGTTTTATTATGTTCTATGGATAATGGATCCTAACAAAATTATATCATAATATGATATGCATATCATATTCTGATAAAATTTTATTATATTTTTGTTACAAGCCTCTAGTCGGGAAACTTTGTCTTAAGAACAAGCTTTTGATATTCAAACAAATTTTCAGGCCAGCCCTGTTGTATGCTGTACCAATATGCACTAGCTGTTGTAATACCTCTGCAGAGGATTCAAAATAAAATTTTGAAAATGATTCTGAAGATTCCTCCCTGGTACATGAGTTACATAGAATATCCAATGTTGAAACATTGGAACAAATTTTAGGCAAAAATCGTTACAATCTTCTATTGCCACGATTAATGTATTATATACTACTTCGTCTTGCCATCAACAGCCTGTTGAAACCCGCTATGAATCATCCCATACAAAATGACAGTTCCGTTCAGTCCCGTTTCTCCTACTTTCCCGGTGAACATCCTGAAACTTTTATACACACAAACACGTCGGAACCCCCCCCAAAATGGGGGAAGAATTATCCAAATCCGTTGCCCCGTTCGTGAGCCATTTCGTGACATACAAACACCATTCCACTTTTATTTATATATAGATAGATTCAGGCTAAGTAAGGTTAAGTAAATTGAAGCGTTTTTTGTTTCTCTTATTAGCATGTGAAATCAACTCACCTGTAAAACAACTGAACTGCTACGGCAAATGAAATGTGATATGTTGTTAACAAAATCTCAAATTTGTTTAACCAAATTAGGATGATGGTGTTGTCTAACACAGAACACCTAGATATAAGAAATGAATGTCATGTTTGGAATAATACTAATAAAAAATATAAAAATATATATACCTATATATACTGGTCTTAAGACATTAATGTAATGTTTGAAACGATAATAATAAAGGAATTAAAAAAAATGTTCAACTCCACTGAAAGCTTTGATTCAAAGGATATCTCTCTTCGGCAGATCAGATCATTTGAAAAGTTGGTATAGAAATGATATTTCCTACTGTTGACAGTTAGACTATGAAGCTATATTCTAGAATATGTAATGCATTGATTCACCAACCCATTTCAATCCACACTTTTCGACAATTTGGTAACGCTCTACATCTTTCCCCATACATTGTTCGCCCCCAAAGCTGCCGTGAAGAAGAAATATGTTTTATATTAATTCATAAAACTATCACGTTGTATTTTATTTGCGTTTATATTCATCCGTGTTCGTTTTGCGATGTGGTAGGAAAATTTCCATAAAGAACAACAACTCGCAAAAACCGAAACCTTTGACTGCTGCCGCCCCACCCCACCAAACACCACATACACACACCCACCAGAACACATTCATAGTCGGCGGAGACGCGTAGATTTGCTCCAAGACCTGAAAGCTCGTCCGTTCGTTCCCGTTGGGTGTTTTCTGGGCCCGCATCCACCAAGCAAGCACGGAGCAATGGGATTTTTTCGGTCACCATCCGTCGTTGTTTCGGTTCTGTTCATACTTGCCTCGCATTGCATATTTGCAATTTTATAAATGAAATGCATTTCGTATGCCACATGAATACGACGACTGCTGGCTGTGCGACTTGGGAGACGCGACGGAAAGGACGGTAGCGTAGCTGACTTTCCTTCAAGTCAACAGCCCCGGTGGGTCTGAAACCGTTGTTAACGGAAACAAATGTCCAAGAATTTGATTTGAAGGTCATGAGCTATTTTGGAAGGGATATTCACATGTTTAAATGCCCACTGGAAGCATTAACGTGTAGTGACTATATATATATATATAGTGACTATATATATATATATATATATATATATATATATATATATATATATATATATATATATATATATATATATATATATATATATATATATATATATATTCCCTAACAGTGTATCAATGTGTAAACCAACCAAGTAACCATAAGGCAAGCTCTATGCATTCTAAACATTTAAGCATTTTCTCTGAAAATTTTAAGTCATTTCTTCGAGTAAAACATCAAAAGCATCATTATCCTCCAGCAAGGCGTTCACATCGCTAAATATAAGGTGCCGTTCGTAAATTACGTAACGCTTTATGGGGAAGTAGACTCAAGCGTTACAGCTCATACAAAAATTTGAATTCTTTCATACAATCGGGATTATCCGATCGGGAATCGAACCTAGTTCACGTTCAGCATGACTTGAGCATGCATGGAAGCCGCAGACTCTAACTACTCGACTAAGAAAGGTACCCATGCTTGAATACTATATCTTTGGAATAGTAGGTGCCAAGTTCTTGAAAACAAATTTTGTTAATAACGGTTTCAGACACACCGTAAAATCCGTTGCTGGAGTCGGTGGCGGTTACGGCAGGAGAACACCTACCAGTGCCGCACGACAAACGAGCGAGCTCTACATCCAAGCCTGAATCGCAAACCAACGGAGGAGCGATTGTGGGAATGATCTTGCCGGCAGCGGCGGCGACGGCGGCATCAGCGATGGTGGTTATGACCCCATAGCCTTTTACCACCATCATGGATGGATGCATTTACAGTGTTCTGCATTTAGAAAGAACTAGCTAACCAACGAACCAGCAAAGCCAAAAACTCGTCGTGAATTGGGTTTGTTTTAGCGTGGCTTGCCATCCTCCCTGCTCTAACAGAACTGATGGAGAGCGCCCAGGGAGCAAGACTCAACTATTTGGGGCTAGGGATGCTCTTGAATCAAAATGCTAAATGATGCACTAAGCATGTAGAATGTTGTAATGAGAACTTGCCGAGTAGTTAAGGTGAAGATGAATCGAAGTCAATTTATCTTCACCTTAATGGGTTTGAGCACGTCAGTAGATTATCGTCAATATTATCTTTCTTTTACCGATCAGCCTAGATAGCAGCGTTGTGTTTCAATTGGAATTGAACCTAGAAGCAATGGTGCAGTTGACGTTGTATTTGCCCTAAATAACCGGAAAGATATCAAGAAAGCATTCGCTCAGAAACAATCCTGCTTGGGTATTTTCTTGTATATTGATAACGTGTCTTTCGATGCCATATTGGAAGCTGCACGGAACCATGGGCTATCTGCAATGGTTTTCAATTAGTTTTATCAAATGTTCAAAAACCAACATCTCTTCTCGACATTGCGTCAAGCAGCGAATCGAAAATTGAGCGCTTGCGGATGGCCCGAAGGGGGAGTCTTATCACCACTTTTATGGAATCTCATGGCAGATATGCTATATTGACAACTCAATAATAGCGGTTATCCAACTTAAGGATTTGCCGACGACAATCTTACTTTGAGAGTTTTTATATGCATAAGCACCCTGTTCGACCTGCTCCAAAGTGTTCTTCAGGTAGTCGAGAGTTGCTGTCGCCAATATGACCTCTCGGTTAACCCGAATATATATTTATATATATTAATATATATTTATTGCTCTTTTTACGGAAAGACAAAACCACGATGGAATTCGAACTGAACGTCTTTTTGCCACTGAGAATAATTGATTCAGAGTCAAGAAAGCTTGCGTAAAGTGCCATCAATAAGTCATCAAAAAGTAATGGGTCGAGTCTCGCGTAACTTTCCAAAAGGACCTATGTAACAATGAGTTCATCTCTTCTCTCGCTCTCTTTCGAATATAACGGTGCAATACTAATAACTCCTTGGCCAGCATTTCATAAAAAAACCGAAGCGGAAAGGGTTAATGTGGCTTAGTAATTGATAAAAAAGAAGCCTCTCAAAAAAAAGTTACCCTAGAGGTAATATACTTATATTCAGATCCCGCGTTAAGTATCATACAGACGTATCTGCATTGAAAAATTTTTTTTCATCGATTCTCTCAACAGTGCAACTTGTGCCCTTATTCTAGCACACACTTGAATTACTGAAAGAGAAAATCGATTAAGAGAAATCGATCACTGCAGTTAAGCCCTTATGATACTGAACGCAAGAGATAATCTGGCTGCTATAAAAGCTCTTGTGTTTAATTCATCTTCCGCGGTGCTTTCTTTGCTTCAGGATATCGTTTTTACTACCACAGAAAAAGAGCCATCTATTGCCATTTCAGTTTTGAATATCGCCCTATTCTTGAGCCACTACTCAGCACAAGCAAAACTGGAATCAGTGACGTGGCACACTGGGGCAGAATCGAAAAAACGCGGTAACAACTTGTAGTTCTTCGGAATGAAGAGATAGACGTTTGATGTCTTCTGCGAAAACGATCCTTTCAATGAGGCCGATGTTTTGAGATGAAGTCATACTTTTAAGTGTTATTCGCATGAATGACTCATATGCCATTTCGGTCAAATGGCAGTTTAGGTATATGAGTTCTTCGGCAAAGTTGGTGGTTATTTCATATTGAAAATAGTTGCTGAATGCGTCAAATATCTAAGGCCTACTATTATTAAAATACAGTCATTTTTTAATGTGCTAAAAACTTAAAACTATTTTTTTTTAGTTATGCTTGTAATTTTTCAATTAAAATACCATACATCACCTATTAACTTAAAGAAGATCTGGTGAAAATTTGATGGTAGAAATAATATTTTGTTAGATTTTTTTAGTAAAATTTTGCGTTCAGGCCATTCTTGCGATCGGGCAAGTTCGGGCAGGTGTTTTCAACGCCATCCACTTGCAAATGGTCAGAGCATGCATTTCTATTTTTTCAAGGATATGATATTTAATATATTTTTTCTATGCGATCTAGAAGTATGCTAAGCTTATATAAAGGTTAAACATTATTTTACATGACAATGTAAAAGTTTTCCAATAAAAACAAAAGTTCAACATAATCATGAACATTCTTGCAGTTTACTGGCAGCTAAATGTACTTAAAATATAGCAAATATACAAGCAATGTAAAAAGCAAATAGCTAAATACATTTAGCTTCCAGTAAACCGCAAGAATGTTCATAATTATGTTGAACAACATTTTTTTTAGTGGAAAACTGTTACATTGTCATGTAAAACAGTTTTGAACCTTATTAAAAGCTTAGCATACATCCAGATCGCATAGAAAAAATATATTAAATATCATATCTTCGACAATAATAGACATGAATACTCTGACCTTTCGTAAGTGGATGGCGATGAAAACACCTGCCCGAACTTGCCCGAGCTTGCCCGATTGACCTATACAAAAGACCTATACGAAAAAACCCTGTTTTTTTTTTAAATTTTACTAAAAAAAAATCTAACAAAGTGTTATTTTTACCATCACATTTTCACCAGATCTGCTTTAAGTTAATAAATGAGATAATCATAGGTGATATATAGTATTTTAATCGAATAATTACAAACAAAACCAAAAAATTTCGTTTTTTGGCACGTTTAAAAAAATGCCTGTATTTCAAAAATAGTAGGCTTTGGAAATTTGACGTCTTCAGCAACTATTTTCATCATAAAATAAAGATCAACTTTGCCGAAGAAACCATACACCTAAACTTCTATTTGAACGAAATGGAATCTGAGTCATTCATGTGAATAACACTAAAAATATGACTTCATCTCAAAACATCGGCCTCATTGAAAGGCTCATTTTCACAGAAGACACCAAACATATATCTCTTCATTCCGAAGAACTACAGGTTGTTTCCGCGATTTTTCGATTCTGCCCCAGTGTGCGCGGGAAGTGGGTAGGACAGGAAGGACATGTCCTACGCACAACAATACCTGTCATACCCATGATGCAACACGAAGTGACATCGCATCGTTTCTACAGAACTTCTTCGGCCTGATGTGGATGTTCTTGGATAAATTGTCATCAGCATTCCTGGTAGTATTTCTTGACATATTACTGGAATATGCATGGAGAACTATCCGGAGCTTCCTGAAGAATCGTTGAATTCATGGATTAATCCAAGACCGGTAGCATCGTGTACGCATCAGAAACAAAGCTCGCTTGTTATACACAGTACGAGCGTAGAGTTTTTTCTCATATTTTCTTCTTTCTGAGATACTCTCTAACTGGGACAGTTATTCCACAGCTGTTAACTGGGAGCGTTCTTTGCCACTTGACAATTTTTTCATGTGTACATCTCGTGGGGTAAGAACGAAGATACTATATGCCTAGGGAAGTCGAGGAAATTTTCTTCACGATAAGATCCATGTCCGGCAGGATTCGAACCCACGACCCTCAGCTTGATCTTGCTGAATAGCTTCAAGTTTACCATTACTTCTCTCATTCAAAAACAAGGGTATATTCTGGAGAATTTCTGAAAGAACAACATATCTTTCAATGGATCTTTAAGATGCATAAATGTAAATTTTCTCAACGCCTACTTTTTACATAATAACTGACTTGCTAATCACGATGCACAAAAATTCCTCTCGATACAAAAGTTCGAAAAAAAAATTTCAAATGGATTTTCCATATTCTTATTAAATTTTTTTACTCTAATAGACTAGATTGTGATATTTTTGGAACTATTGATTATCATCGCACGGTTGACCCGTTTAAATTGTTTTTCATATAACAGAATTCTATGTTTTTAACTGAGAGAGACTCGCAAAGAGGGAAAATATCAACGTCATATGCAGCCCAGATTCCGCTGTCACAACGTTAAATGCAGCCCGCCGTTTTACCGGCTAAAAAAGGGACAAGCATTGTATCTGAAATAAACTATTATTAAAAACCACAGTTTGCGGAGTAAAGATACTGATAAATCTAAACACAAGATTAGTCATTTATAATGTCTGCTACGTTTAATGGCATGAAATTTTACTGAAAATGCTGTTTATGCTTCAGTGTGAAGCAAACGCAATAGTTTTTGCTGAGATGTTCATGTGAAAGTTTGAACAGCTTGCGCAAGATTGATGTAAACACTGAGTGGAATAGCTTAGCTTAGCTTAGCTTAGCTTAGCTTAGACTGACTACACATATCAATGGTTGCTATTCCGTGATTGACCGAAGTCAGTGAAAATGCACAAAGAATCAACTAAAAGTTCGGCTGGGATTGCCCATAATCTTCTTCAGTGTGCATAATTCAGTGCCTCTATTTATACAGGGTCAATAACGGCGCCGGCCACGTCCTTGCAGTCAGGTGGGATTGGGGGAAGGAATGTTAGTGTGTAACCTTTGCTTTTTGGAGACCGTGTTTGCCTCTGCATCTCCACAAAGGTTACTGGGAGGGATGTTTGTTAATGGGGAGGATCGTTGGGTCATAGGATTCACTTTGATAAGCGATTAGACCATGATAAACAATGATTTGTGAGATATATACACGCTTATACGTAAATATAATATTTTCATTTGATATGAACAATTTCTATGTAGAGGAAAATTATGCCGACACTTGAGGTGACGAACCATTCAAAGTTTGTTGAACAAATACCTAAATGTAACATTCCTACAGATCAAACAGAACTCTTGATGTAAACACTGAGTGGAATAAGAAAAAAACTCAGCAATCACAGAAAAAGAAGACCATCTCTGCGAGTTTCGTCTCAGTTTTTTAACATGTGATATTCATGCCGTATAGCTTCATCAAGCTATACGGCACTTGAGCCCTGCTTGTGAATGGTTTGAAAATGGAATTCTTTAGTACCGTTAAAAGAGTATGTTATTGAATGATTTTTAGACAAATATGCCTGTTTATTGGCACCCAAAGAGAAGTATACATTACATTCATCAATATATGACCGTACTCAGTACGACAGAAAACCTATTTTGTGCAAGTTTACGCAAGATGAGGTTAGAATTTACCAAAATTTGACAGAAAAATTTTCAAATCAAGACTAGTGTGATATGTGTGCGACTGTGTGCTCACAATTTAAAACTAAGTTTAATTTATTTTAGTTTTCCTTAAATATTTTAGAAAGAAGGGAAAATACAACTACATCGGTCATGTTTTTCAAAATTTAATAGAAATTCAATATTTATAAAATCATGGGAAAATACTTTTCACTCATTGTATAAAAATACAAAAATATTTTTGGAATAAATAGTGAAAGTTTGTTTTTCGACCATTTTCCACCTTCGCATCACGACGCATGCTACGGTATAGAAATTATAAGTTTCTTCTTGTAAGCTACCTCGAGAATCTGTATTCCACAATTCGGAGAAGTATTCAAAACATTTTGTTGTTTTATTCAAGGTATTTAAGTACAATTTCATTGGCCGTTGATTTTTTGTCAAATCTATCTAAATAAACTGGTCTGAAAAAAGGGATACAAATTTTGATCGAATAAATAATCACTAATGTAGTTGATGTAATTAATGATCTTAAATATTTATCAGCCCTACCCAACGTTTGGCTTTGAATGTGGACGCACCTCTGAATGGATTAGTTTGGAGTCTATAGTCGTCAAACAAAAGTGTACATTACTGAAACATATTTATCCAGGGATATCGAAGTATTCAACAAATCTATGAAATCAGAATTGCAGTTTCCTAGTCAGAGCGAAAACTAAGCACTGCCGAGTGCCGACTTAACTACCCCATAGCAAATATACAGCGTGCTCTGATTCATTTGAGTGTGAAGGTTGTAAATCCGATAATGGAACTTCGTATCATCACTTGGTAAACATTTATCAAGTGTAACTGATTTCAGAAGCCTGAATCTTCAGGACATTCTGTTATTCTTAACCCGCTGTAATAATGAGTTATAGGCTTTCTTTACACTCCACAGTGATTTTTTTTGCTGATTTTGTGATCGAAATGGAATAGCGTCTAAATCGTTGGTTTAAGCGAAAAAGTTTGTTCAGGGAAGTTTCTTGATTTGTAAAAGCGCTTCTTTTGATACTAGCGGCCAGGTGATTAAATCACCTAGAAGTGAGATAAAAAATATTTTTTTTTTTTATCTGTTCAAGATAGACGGTCGGTGTCTTCAGCAAAGTTATAGCACATGTTAATTCAAGACACTTTGTCGAAGACACCAAATTTCTATCTCTTATACATTACAAGATATGTCATTTTTTCTTAAAATTACACTTAAAAATCAAAATTTTAGTATAACTTTTTTCTAACATTTTTGACATTTTTTGTGTCTTCTACAAAGTTGTTTATCTACCAAAACTACATGTTTTTGCTGAACATTGTAACTTGCTATCTCTTATGGTAAAATAGTTATTTCTAAATAATCTATTTTTATGGGGCTTTTTTGGACTAATAGCATTAGTTTGGACGCAGATTGACGCACTTGGCGATTTGCGATTTTGAAAGAGCTATTTTATGACTTTCAATTGACATAAAGAACTTTTGGCCAGAAGCGGTCTATCGATTGCTATGTTTTAACTAGTTAAACCATAAAAATGCATTCAATTGCGGTTTCAAGACATTTTATCGTTTTCAATACGTTATTTCATATGAAACATGTTGCATTTGATACGTTATGGTAATTTTCAATATATTTTGATTTACTCCCTCACCTACAGACTTCATTTAGCATGGAAATGTTTATCTTTTTTATTTTTTTTATTGAGTCATAACGTTTCACCAAACTTATGACTCTTCATAGAGCGTAACGTAATTTGTGAACGATGCCATTTGTTTGTCACGCAACTATTATATGTTAGTGGCAGACCGTAAGATACTTGCTTATTTCAAAATCTCGCGATACGCAGCATGGCTAATAAACAATCCTCACTGCTTTCTTTTCCACGTTCCCTCCCTCCTACTTCAAGCATCGGTCTGTTTTGCCGGTAAACAAATTAAACAAACAAATAAAATTGATTAATCATTGTAATAAGGAATGGTACAACTAAATTTTAATAAAATTTATAGTTGTATTTGTTAAACCAGACATTTTTCAACAGCTCTCACTGAATTCACGGAGTTTTTAACAGTTATAACAGAATTCAAAAACATGCACTGAAGTTAAAGTTCTGATTCATGTGCAGTTGGCGCTCACTGGTACAGTTTTATTTTAAATCAGCAAACACTTTGTCTGCATTAGTATAAGTGAAATTTACATTCACTATAGAAATGTCGGCACACATATTATTCACGATCAGTTTTGTTTAAATTTTGTCCCTACATCATAGAAGAATTTGTACAATACAAAAACGATTTTTGTTAGCTATGTCGTGTATCATGAGATTTTGGAAGGAACAAGGACATTACATGGTAGCAACAGAAATAAAAATTGCGTGACAAACAAATGGCATCGTTCACAAATTACGTAACGCTTTATGGAGAGTAAAAAGCTGGGTCAAACGTTATGTCTTAAACAAAAATAAAAAAGATAAACATTTCCATGCTAAATGAAGTCTGTAGGTGAGGGAATAAATTAATTTAATTAAAATAATGACCATAACGTATCAAATGCAGCATGTGCCATATGAAATAACGCAATGAAAATGAGAAAAAAGTCATAAAACCGCAATTGAATGCATTTTTATGGTTTAACTAGTTAAAACAGAACAATGAATAGACCGCTTCTGGCCAAAAGTTCTTTATGCCACTTGAAAGTCATAAAATAGCCCTTTCAAAATCACAAATCGCTAAGTGCGTCAATCTGCGTCCAAACTAATGCTATTAGTCCAAAAAAGTCCCATAAAAATCGATTATTTAGAAATAACTATTTTACCATAAGAGATAGCAAGTTGCAATGTTCAGCAAAAACATGTAGTTTTGGTAGATAAACAACTTTGTAGAAGGCACAAAAAATGTCAAAAATGTTAGAAAAAAGTTATACTAAAATTTTGATTTTTAAGTGTAATTTTAAGAAAAAATGACATATCTTGTAATGTATAAGAGATAGAAATTTGGTGTCTTCGACAAAGTGTCTTAAATTAACATGTGCTACAACTTTGCTGAAGACACCGACCGTCTATCTTTAACAGATAAAAAAAATTTTTTTTTATCTCACTTCTAGGTGATTTAATCACCTAGCCGCTAGTATCAAAAGAAGCGCTTTTACAAATCAAGAAACTTCCCTGAACAAACTTTTTTGCTAAAACCAACGATTTAGACGCTATTCCATTTCGATCACAAAATCAGCAAAAAAAATCACTGTGCACTCATGCGTTTTGCTGTGCCCTTTTTTGGGCGCTGTCATTGTGCTATGAGCGCACATGCTTTTTGCCTCTCTCATAGATTTTCCCTCTTTAAGAAACCCCACCCCTATTTCCTTTCCTTTCCCACTGAGCAAATGATGGAATAGACTCAAATATGGCGATGACACAAATCTCCCAATTGGCGGGAAACGTTCCTCTGAAGCCGGATTTCTGATACATGATACCTTATAGAGATGCTCTTAAAAATGAAGCTTTATGGTGAATCATGTTGAGTGTTACAACAGATTTTTTTTAAATCCTTTTTTACATAAAGTCAATATTGATAACGTATTGAATAAGTACTTACATACAACAAAAGTAAGCAAAGCTCACGAAAGTGATCCTTGATCATCCCTATCGGCGTACATCATTTATCCAACACAACCTCCCAGTCGACTGAAGCGCCACCGGCAAGCCAAGGAAGCGCATCGAAAATTATAACATTGCAAAATAAGTAAACGCTACTATGAATGTATGCATCAGGCTCTAAATATAGAAACAACAACTTTCGGGTACGACGTTTTGAGGGCTCTCGAGGGGATGACTTTTCTGTAGGGGAACATGGTCCAAGACGCACAGATGGGGTAAAATGGCCCACGTCATTAAATCATTCCTAGATCGTTTCAATTTGTATTCTTTGCCAAACGAAGTTAAAATATGTTTAGCTAAGAGTTGCCACCACAACCCTTGGACATAAACTCATAGATTTTTCCTCAATTTTCCGGTGAAATTCAACATTTTTCCCTTTTTTGCCTAAACATTAAGGTTTTCCGATGATTTCATAAAGGAATAAGCGTTTCCATATCACAGAACAAACTCATGGAGAAACATGGTTGCTAACTAGTAGTTCTCCATACTAAATGGCATTCTACCCCATCCATTTGGTCATTTTGAACCACCCCCATTTTTCAACCAACTTTTCTACACGATTTAAACCCGTTAAAAAACTTAAATTTGGGAAATGTTTTCATGATGGTAGCTATCAAATATTGTAAAGTTACTGTTAGGACTTCGAATGGCGTTAAAATGTGGATCTCATTAGGAGAAAACGACACAAATCCTTAAAGTGGCATTTTGGACCATTTTGCCCTACGTCGCTGACTGCTGCCGGTGCTGGCGTTTATTCCTCGCACCAAAAAGTGGCTTGCTGTCCTCCATGCTCCTGTACTGCAAACGAAACTGCGCACTGCATAAACTGGGCTGCTTTAGCACACGGGGTACAGAAGTTGCACAAATTTATGGCGTATTTGTTTAGTGGTAAAATTTGTGCTTCTGTGAATATTAATTTGCAGCATTTTTCGGAACGAAAAAGGCAGTATTCGGGAGAGATGGTTACATGCATACATCACCCAGCCATAACGGTGTACCGCCAGTGCAAATGGAAAAGACTCAATTTTTAATTGAATTTGCCAACAATTTCTGCAGAGATTCGAAAAGTACTACAAGCAACATTTTAATCATATTCATTTTATGCATTGGCAACAACTTCCAGTGGGGGAATTCAAATGCCACTCGCAATGTGGGCTCGATCCACCTGCTGTGAGGTGTGGTGTACCTTAAGTTCGGAATCCAGCATTATCAGAGATTTTGAGGCACATATATTTAAAGAGAAATGATTCAAATAATTCTTATTTATTTGATAGATAGAAGAAGCTATTAACTATACTAAACCAAACTTAACCTTACTATACAAAGCATTTATCGAGGCAACAGAAGACTATTGTTAAGTTGTGATAAGTGTAAACTGTATTCTTCAAAGTCAGGCAGGTAACTGGGTACGCTTGTAGAGTTTGAGTCAAATCTTAAATGATTATTTTGGGAGATCAGATTACCTACACTTCCCTGGGTCCACCGTATTCATTCATTTAATTTATTTAGTTAACATCTAAACAGATAACACTGAACCACCACAATACTCGGTTCGTGGCCGCATCTCGCTATCCTCGGCTCTGTCCCACGCTCGCTAAATCGATTCACACTTGATCCACCCACCTAGCTCACTGCGCTCCATGCTTTCTTGTACCAACCGGATCCGAGGCGAACACCATCTTTGCAGGGATGCTGTCCGGCATTCATGAAACATGGCCTGCCCATAGTAGCCTTCTAGCTTAAGCCACCTTCTGGATACTGGGTTCACCGTGGAGTTGGGCGAGCTCGTGGTTCATCTTTCGCCGCCACACACCGTTTTCCTGCACACCACCAAAGATCTTCCTAAGCACCCGACGTACGAAGATTCCAAGTGCTTGTAAGTCCTCCTCTAGTATCGTCCACATTTCATGCCCGTAGTGGACTACCGGCCTTATGAGCGGTACATTTGGTGCGGGTGTGAATTGAATTTTTTGACCGCAGCCATAGTAGGCCCGACTTCCACTGATGATGCGTTTCCGTATTTCACGGCTAACGTTATTGTCAGCCGTCAGCAAGGATCGAAGGTAGACGAACTCATCGACCACCTCGAACGTTTCACCGTCTATCGTAACACTGCTACCTAGGTGAGCTCTGTCGTGCTTGGCCCCACCAGCTAGCATGTACTTTATGTTGGCCACATTCACCACCAGTCCAACTTTTGCTGCCTCGCGTTTCAGGCGGGTGTACTTTTCAAATGTTCGACCGACAATGTCCATATCATCCGCGAAGCAAACAAATTGATTAGATCTCGTAAAAATCGTACCCCAGCTGTTGAGCCCGGCTTTCCGCATAACACCTTCTAGCACAATATTGAATAACAGGCACGGAAATCCATCACCTTGTCGTAGTCCCCGGCGGGATTCAAACGAACTGGAGTGTTCGCTTGAAACCTTCACACAATTTTGCACACCTTCCATCGTTGCTCTTTTCAGTCTCGTGAGCTTCCCGGGCAAGCTGTTCTCGTCCATGATTTTCCATAGATCTACGCGGTCCATACTATCGTATGCCGCCTTGAAATCGATGAAAAGGTGATGCGTTGGGATCTGGTATTCACGACATTTTTGGAGGATTTGCTGTACAGTAAAGATCTGGTCCGTTGTCGATCGGCCGTCAACGAAGCCGGCTTGATGACTTTCCATGAACTCTTTTATTACAGGTGACAGACGACGGAAGATGTCCTGGGATAATACTTTGTAGACCGCATTTAGGATGGTGGTCGCTCGGAATTTCTCACAATCTAACTTGTCGCTTTTCTTGATGATGGGGCATATTACACCTTCCTTCCACTCCTCCGGTAGCTGTTCTGTTTCCCAGATTGTGCCTAGCAGCCGGTGCAGACAAATGACCAGCCTATCCGGGCCCATCTTTACGAGTTCAGCTCCGATACCATCCTTACCAGCAGCTTTATTGTTCTTGAGCTGGTGAATGTCATCCTTAACCTCCCTGGTTGGTTTCCATTGTCCACAGTACTGACGAAGGCGTTTCCTCCGTTGTCCCATCCTTCAGGTGTACATCAAAGTGCTGCTTCCACCTTTCGATCACCTCACGCTCGTTCGTCAAGATGCTCCCATCCTTATCCCTATATATCTTGGCTCGTGGCTCGAAGCCGTTGCGGGATGCGTTGAGCTTCTTGAGACCAGGTTTCTAAAAACCAGCACAGGTGTTCCATCTACTCGTACTCCGTCCACCGTATCTGCCACACGATAAACGAATGCGAAAATGACAACAATCGGTATCCCGATAATGACAACTTAGGCAAAGAAAGCTCTCAGTTAATAACTGCAGAAGTGATCATTGAACACTAAGCTGAGAAGCAGGCTTTATCCCAGTGGAGACGTAATGGCACGAAGAAGAATGTTTGTTTGAGTCTGCATGGATATTGATCTTATCGAAAACTTTCGAAAGATCTCCGCTTACGCCTGTAGATTTGAAAGCTTTTCTCAAATAAGTTTTTGGATTACCGCAAACAATTGTTGAATACGAAAGTCGATGGGGCGATTTTTATTTTGGGTGCAAACCTTGTTCATTAACGTCAGAAAGGTCTCTGCCTACGCGTATTGATCTGAAGTCCTTGTTTAAATGAGTATTCTAAAATATAATAATAAATCATGGTGGTTTGATCCAGCAGGAATATGAAATACAAGGATAGAGTTCCCGATGAACACTGATTATATTTGATCATTATTAAGAATACAGTTATCTGTAAGATGTTCATTTGGTTTAGCACGAGCTCCAATGTTCCGAACTTACAAAACAGTCATGCTAAACAATTTTGCGTTGCGTCAAATGCACACAAATTTCATCAACGTAATAATACGTAGATGGAATTTACGAAGATTGAAAGTACGTTAAAGGATGTTTCATTGTAATGGCATAATCTGTTGGTATTTTAGCATAATAAATATAAAAGAATGTTTTTCTCTGATCAAATATTTCCTCTACAGTTGTTTAGAACATAGTACAAAAAATGAAATAATATTATATTTATTATATACCTATAACATATTTAATATATACCTCGGTACATATTTCCATTTATAATAACACCTTTCTTCAAGAAATACTTCTTATTAAGGGTCATTCTCAGTATATGGACCGACACCTGTCCAAACGTAAGACTTCCTCATCAGACACTACAACGCTATTAAGAGTCATAACAAATTTGTTTCTATTAGTATCTCTAACTGTTGCACAGCAACTGATTTAGATGCATTCATAGAGCAAAACGAGCCCTCGAAACTAGACATTTTGAGCAGCAGCCAAAAGCAACAATCTATTTTGTCCCCACCAGTCCGAAGGAATCACACTTTGGTCGCTAGTGCTGATGACAGTTCCCTGTTTTGCATTGCAGAGCCACAGTCGTCTGTCTGTATCTTTCTCACGCGGCCCTAGGAAGTAACATTAAATTTTCATTAAAATTATAAGCCCTACCCGGGAAAAGGATTATGAATTTAATTTGTCCTAGAGAAGCGAACAGCGTCGGGTGGGGAGCAACAATGAAGGGTGCACAAACAAACGGAAGTAACATTTAAGAGTATTATTCACAACGGAAAAGCTCGAAGCGGAAACGTCTCAAGGTTTTTGTCGTGTTAAATAGGAAACCCGATTAACAGGGACAATGAGACCCGCAGTTAAAAGGTTTATTTTAACGATTGGAGGGGTGTTCACTGGCTTTTGACAATTTAGGAGCTAATTTATTGGTCGATGGAAAACAAATGGGTTTAAAGTATAAACTCCTTAAAGTTGAATTTAGCAGAACATAAGTATTACAGTATACTTAGTCGAAAAGTAGGTGAATAGACGTTTGCATTATTTTTAGTTAACGAACATGTCTAGGCATGAGGAAACCTATTATAAATTATAATTATAGCTATTAAAATATCTAATTCACTATCCTGAACTACACTCTATTTGGATTCTATTTGTATTATCAAAAGTATCGTCAATTCGGGTGCAATTGATAAGTAGGGTGAAATTTATCACCGTGCCAAGCGATTTTATTTCTTACTAATAGTGCACCAAATTCATTGCAACCCATAGTAAATGAACGGTGTTTGTCTTAGATAATGTATATTTGTGTATAGTGAACTTTTTTGTGTCACAGAATGTTAATTTTCCAGAATCAAGTTTGGTGTGAAATTGATAGCCATCCATAAACTTATAGTTCTAAACAAGAAGTTGGACATGGTGTAAACCTGAAAGTTTATGAGGATGCTAAAAATGTATCTCTTACCAATTTGCTCGTTTTGTTGAAAAATTTGATTTTCTGCTACAAAGTATCGACATCCTTTGGAAATTGCCTACATTTAGGCGTTTTTGCGGTATTCTTGAAATTTAATTATTGATTTTTTCCATAAATATTGTATCGTTAAGAATTTGGCAAGCATATTTGAATTAAGGTGGCCCAAATTCAGTATGTAATCTTAATTTCAAAACTAACAATAATCACATTTACCAGTGATCAATTTCACCCCAAAATGGGATTCCACGATTTTTAATTCAGGAGCTGATTTTTGGTACTAATACCACATTTGTTAGAAAATTTCGGTGCAAGAGCCAATTAAGTTCACCGTCGTACTTGTTTTCCTCCATTTATATGTATTTTATTGATAAAATTTTAGAGAGCATACCAAGAAAACAGTGAAAAATGATCAATTTCACCCGAAATTAAGGTATACTAAATCAAAATAGAAATTATAGTCAGTAGAAAAATCATTAAAGAGAATTAACAACTGTTAGAGAAATCTTAAGAAATAAGCACTTCCTCCTAAACACAACAGTCTTATAAAAAAAAAATTTTTTATTTATTTTTTAGTGTCATTCTAAACATAACATTTATTTCTTATATCTAGGTGTTCTGTGTTAGGCAACACTATCATCCTAATTTGGTAAAACAATTTTAAGATATTAACATTTTGTTAACAACATATTACATTTCGTTTGCCGTAGCAGTTCAAATTTTTTACAGGTGAGTTGATTTCACCTGCTTATAAGAGAAAAAAAAACATGTTTTCAATTTACTTAACCTAACTAAACCTAAATATATAACGCATTAATCGTGGCAATAGAAGTTTTTAACGATTTTTGCCTGAAATTATTAATTATTTTATTTGACATTTGTTCCAATGTTTTAACATTGGATATTCTATAAAACTCATTGGTACTACACCAGGGAGGAAGCTTCAGAATCATTTTCAAAATTTTATTTTGAATTCTCTGCAGAGCTTTCTTCTTGGTATTACAACAGCTAGCCCATACAACGTACAACATGGCTGACCTGAAAATTTGTTTGAATATCAAAAGCTTGTTCTTAAGACAAAGTTTTGATTTTCTATTAATAAGGGGATAGAGACATTTTACATATGTATTACATTTAGCTTGAATGCCCTCAATGTGATTTTTGAAATTTTTAATTTTTATCTAGCATGAGCCCTAGATACGTAACTTCATCTGACCAATCATCCAAATCTTTGGTTTGGAAATGTGTGTTAGCATTGCAGCAAACAGATTTCCTACATCGACTCTATTATGAAGCGTAATATTGTACTGAATGATATCGCGCAATCGATTTTTTATTCACTTTCCGTTCAATCAAATCTGATTTACCATTTTCAACCACCACCCCCATCATTGTCACCAGCCATTGTTTCCGATACAAAAATGTTTGAAGGGGAGAAATGTCGTTTTAATTGATATGATTCTGCACCGATCGTTTTCGTTTTGCAATGGATTCTACTATATCATCATGCATCAACAGAGTGCAATTTTATATGCTACAAATGAAGCGCACTCGAAGTGACACAACTCGAATAATGTGTCAACGTTTTTACATTATGAGTGATAACTGATATAGAGTCTGGTTGAAAAAGGAATTATCAAACGCCACAATAAACATATCATTCATGTGTGTATTGTTTGATAATGCGCGAAATATTGTCGCTCGCCTGGTTTTTTTTTTCTTTCTGCAAATGAATATTTAGCGCAAACGATTAAGAGAAAGTCCAAAAATTAAATTGTAATCTCACACAACCTTCTCAATGTGATGCAAAAATTATTTAGTAATAATTTGTTTTCTTCTTTCAATGCCGGCTTCTGAGGTTTTTTTCAAATTTTTAGATAATTTCCAAATGGGCTTAAAGCCAGGGTCCAATTGAGAAATTTTATTTTCAAAATTTTGTTCTTAATTGTGCAAAACGTTTCTTGATTTCTTTCTACAAATCCTGCCATATAATTTTCATAACAGGATCGCGAGTGCGTTGAAATTGTCTTCTCCCCACGTTTTTAAGACGGATCAAGAGTTTAAGATCATCGTCTTTAATCACGGATTCAAATTTTTCTTCACATTTTGGAATTGCAATGCTCCTGGCATCAACAATGGAATTTGTTAAAGTTTCAAGAGCATTGTCAATATCAAGTTTTGTTTGTAAAGAAATGTTAACATCATGATAAGAGTCAGTATATATTTCATATATACTCCAGTCGGCTCGAGTTTGGATCCAGGTTCCAAATACGTTTCAGTAATAACTGCTATATGCACGTTATTAGCTATAATTAAAAATTAAACAGTTCGTCCTCTTTACCATTCAAAGAACGAGCATTCCAATTTAAAATATTTAAATTATTATTTTTTGGATCCATTAGTAAAACGTAATCCAATAACAATTTGATTAGTAAAATTTACACCAACTTGGACTCTGTCATAGTGGTGGCTTTCAATATTGCATCAATCATTACATTCAATTGTTCAGTTAGAAAATTAAAATCAGAGGCAGACATATCACATGACGTGGGTACCGTAATCCGGGGTATCATTGATCAGCGGGGTAACATTGATCGGAATGACCCATCTCGTAAAACGTTCGTTTCATCATTTATTGATGAAATATTTCCAAAGCATGAATTGCGCATCTCCTTCTTATATTCATGAGCTAATGAATTCGCAAATTGCATTTACTTCATGCGTAAATTTAACAACTTTTTGAAACAACGATTTCATTGGTTAAGGATGACACTATCGAAGATTCATATCTCACATAAGTTATGCAAGCGATGTGAGCAAGGAAAATGTGCTTCTTACTGAAAATGGCATCGCCAAAAACGATTCCGTTGTCAAAACATTCATAAGAATGTTCAATTAGGCAAAATTAACGAATTACTGTTAACAATGTAGAATTTCCTTAGGAAATTGCCTACCTTTAGGCGTATTCCGCTGTTCGAGGTGTTTTTATTTTTGAAATAACTAAGAAAGTAAATTAAGTAAGATTTTGTTTTTCATATTCGGTTTCAGGGGCCATGATTTAAGTAAGTAACGACATTTTCAATATAACCGTACGTTGTTCACATGGGTGATCAATGTTACCCCATATCAGATAAGTCAAATATCACTTTAAACATTTACTTAAACATACTTAAATCCTTTGAAAACAAAAATATTGTATATAAACACGAGCACTGGGTACCATTACTTGTTTTAAAAATACAAAACTTGCGACATTTGGCGGAGTAGAAATTTCCTGTGGCAGCAGGGTTTTTTCCATTTGATTCGAAACAATTAGAGTGGGTACTCATAGTATGAATAGGGGGGAGGGGGAGTTCAAATTACCTGCTACGATATCGGCGAAAGATTTTCCTTGGCTAGATACATTCGAAATTAAAAGATTTGAACGGCTACCCAACGGATTAAAATTAGTTTGTGAATGATCATGATTATAACCTTCTTGATGGGTATGATTCCTAATCAAGCGATCGTTAACTGAAAAATGAGCATTATTAGAAACTCTACCAGGGAAATTCCGTTATCGTAACGGACATTATCTTTCATCTGCCTGGCACGAGCCTCGACGACTCGCCTACGCGAAGGGCAAGCCCAAAAATTGGACTTATGATTGCCCCCGCTATTGGCGCATATAAACTTATCGGTAGCTTCCTTCACTTCAATTTTTTGGCACCGACGGCACTGAGTGGGGTTCTGGTAATTTCCTCCAGTTTTCTGAAAATGTTCCCATGTCACACGAACATCCAACATAAGTCTAGCTTTTTCTAAAGCTTTAATATTATTTAGTTCTTTTTTGTTAAAGTGAACTAACTAATATTCTTGAGAAAGCCCTTTCCGAACAATGCCAGATTGGGTTCTCTTTTTCGTAATGATTACTTGGACTGGGGAAAATCCAAGTAAATCATTTATTGCATTTTTTTATGTCTTCAGGTGACTTATAGTCACTTGAGAGACCTTTCAAGACGACTTTGAACAAACGTTCAGTTTTTTCGTCATAAGTAAAAAAATTGTGCTTCTTCTCTTCAAGATGTTAGCATAGCATAGCATAGCATAGACTGACTGTACATGTCAATGGTTGCTACTCCGTGATTGATCGGAACTGGTAAGAATTGCACTACGATCCAAATGAATAAGGGATGGGAGTTTCCGCTTACTCTCGAAGTGCAATTTTAGCAGATCTAATATTATTGATCAATAACGGCGCCGGCCAAGTCCTTACAGTCAGTTGGGATGGGGAAGGAATGTTAGGGTGTAATGATTGTTGCTTCTAGAGACCGAGAATACCTCTGCATCTCCACAATCACCACGGGAAGGGTGTTTATTAGTGAGGGAGGAAAAGATCTGGGAGTCACCTCTGGTCGGTGATGCGATCCATGGACAAGGGGGAAATATACGACTTATATTTAAAGCTAGTTTTGTATGTTTGTCTCGAGAAGTTTTTGGTAGAAGCTTTAAAAAATAGGTCAACATCTATAATGTCGAACAATTCAAAAGATGTTTTTATTAATGTCGAAAACTGAAAATTACATGTATATATTTTAAATTATATGAAACAGGAATAATGCCGACACTTGTAGTGACGAACCATACATAGTTTGTTTGAAAATGACATATGAGTATTACTGTGCATTTTGTCTCGATATGGTAGAAGTTTTAAAAAATACGTCAACATTCACAATGTCGAACAATTCAAAAGATAATTTTTAATAATGTCAAAAAGAGAAAAATATATGTATATTGAAATTGTATAAGAAAATAGCATAATGCCGACACTTATAGTGACGAACCATACAAAGTTTGTTTTAATATTACATAAAAGTTACGCTTTCAAGAAAAAATGTGTTATCATAAGCATGAAACGAACTCACCAGTTGGTAATCCATTCTCGACTGAACACAAAACTGACACTGACAGCAAAACTTCTTGGCGTTCCGAAAACAAACCGTCTTGCTTGGGCCTTCCCAAATACCTACCCAGCAAGACGCTCCAGAACAGGGAAAAAAAATTCTCCGGCGACGAAAACACGCGCGAAACCGTGAGCAAAATCTATCGGACGACGCATAACCGAACTGTCCTGCTTGGGCCTCACGAAGCACTACCCAGCAAGACGCTCCAAACAGGAAAAAAAAAAAATCTCCGGCGACAAAAACGCGCGAAATTGTGAGCAAAATCTAACGGACGACGCAAAACCGAACTGTACAGCTTGGGCCTCACGAAGCACTACCCAGCAAGACGCTCCAAAACAGGGAAAAAAAAAATTCTCCGGCGACGAAAACGCGCGAAATCGTGAGCAAAATATATCGGACGACACAAAACCGAACCGTCCTGCTTGGGCCTCACGAAGCACTTTTCAAGATGTTTGAGAAGAAGTTCGCGATCTTTAAGAGTTTCCGGCAAAACGTGACAGTCTCCTGTCTTTGCTATTTGGGAGGAAACCTCGATTCCCCTAATGGAGTTCAAGATTTCCTGTCTAAATCCCATAAATTCGGAACAACTGACCACGAAAGACGGCTCTCATTGCTTCCTCACTTGAATCAAAGAGCCTGGGCTACACAGCAAAAAAATCTTGAATTTACGTGACACGTGAACTTTTATGATAATCATGTAAAACGAGTTATAACTGAATATTCAACAATACATAATGTAAACTGTCTCATTCGAAAATGCTTGCAATCTTGACGAAATGAGCAATCAGTTCGATGCTCTAGACAAATTTCCGAACACCAAATCGAAGCAGCCTCTACACACCAAAAAAATCTTAGATTTACTCGTAACGTAATATTAGCTTCAATCATGCAAAGCCATTTCTCATGTATTATTCAATGATAAACCCTACAAAAACATCTATTATATCCAACATTGCTAATCTATTATATCCAACATTGCAAAATCCTTAATATTGAACACGAAACGTCTTCTCTTAGAGAACGTTGCATGCAAAATGGCTCGGTTTACATGATTTTCACGCTGAAAATTCAATCATAAGTAATACATATCAAATGAAAAGCCGCCGAATCATCCATGTGCATTCTATATGATAGAATACTCAGCGTAGAATCATGTAAACCGAGCATTCTTGTTTGCAATTTCACTTTTTAGATGCAAGAAAGCATGCAATATTGGCGAATGTTGAATAGAAGATCATGAAATGTTTCAGTTCCACTCAAGTTTGCAAGCATTTCAGAATGCAATGAGACAGTTTGCATTATTTATCGTTGAATATTCAGTTATAACTCGTTTTACATGATTATTATAAAAGTTTACGTGTCACGTAAATTTAAGATTTGTTTGCTGTATAGAAAAAATAATACTGAAAAGTACTGTTTTAGTAGCACTGAAACGTACCGTTTTTAATTTTAGCACTGAAAAGTACTGTTTTTTTTTGCTTTAAGTAGTTTTAAAAAAAACTTCCAAGAGCAGAGAGAATTCGTGTACGCACAGCACGAAGGTACGATGCGCACTGACTAATTTGAATGAGTTATACCAGTCGTTCGTCATACATTCTGGAGATAAGGAATACCACCATAAGTACAAAAACACATCTCTGGTTGGTACATCTAATGTGTCAGGAAATACCATTGCTAGGTGGATTACTCAATGTCATTAATGACATACCAGTGATTCAGTTTATTAGTTCACTTGCATATTATTGCATCACAATGATAAATCTGGGTCGGCAGTGATTCCAAGTAGCCGCCACTCTTGTTTCCACTCGTGCTGGCTGGCCCGTGGATTAAACCTTTCTCCGTGAAACCACAATTACAGAGAAACACCGGGCCCGGGATACCCTCTGGCTGTTGTAGCGCTGGATTCAACCAACCGTCCCGGTGCTCGTTCATTCGTTCACGTAACCATTTTCAACGATCCGTGATATTCGCCCTTTGGGGGCCAACCGAAGCAAATCTCATCAAGTGCTTCGATACACCCATCTTTGGACGCTTCTCCGCCCTGTATCCAAGGCAGTTGGTGGCGTCTCAGTGAACCTTCCAGCCTTCGGATGCCGACCTCTCCCTTTTGCAAAATTTCGCTGAAACTGTTTCCCTAAGCTGCAGTAAAACTGGCGGTCGAATGGCGATACGCTGTTTTATTTGTACACTTTTTGCCTCGTTTGTTTGATGGCTGCCGGAGGTATTCAAATCGTCCCCACAACCTGTTCTAACAAAAGTAACTAGGTAGGTGTGCGGAAGATGAAACGTATAGAACACCAGACCGTAGTTTTACTCAGCTCTGATTATTCTGTTCTTTACATTGATTGTTAAATTGAGTTGAGAAGGGATTGAAGTTCGCTTTCAAAATAGATTTGTGCGCCGCCAGCCGCATGATTTGTCCAAGTTACTCCAGGAGTTTACTTATGAATTTTATCGAGAATCTTTCCGAGGTTTCCTCTTGAAAATGATCTCAGTATCCATCCAGTCATTGTGCATAAATGGTTTCTCAGACATATTTTGAAGCATTATTTATTTAAAATTTTACGCCGACAAAGTACCCTGACGCCACTGCCGATTAAAAATATGTCAGCGGACAGGTCTATTTCAGGTTTTGCACACCGGTATACCTACTGAGTGCTATTCGGCATTCGCGCTGTAGAAATTTATGCTCCAACAGGGAACACTTCCGGTGCGAAAGCATGCGTTAAGCAGCAAGAAAAAGACTTTTCTCGGAAACTGAAAAAGTGCAAAAATAGGAGGCAAGGTAGGTGGAAAGGCAGATAGCTGTTTCTGCACATATCTGGAAGGTAAGTGAGTCAACCAATTCAAGCCTTTGGTTGGTGATTAAGAGCACTGGTTGCCTATAATGGACCTTCAGTCTCTAATAGATGTTAACCGTCCCGCAACAATCACGGTTTTCCGTCAGTGTTAAAATGGTTTCTGATTCAGATGTATCGGTGGACTTAACTAGTGGAGCGTGAAATGGTTTAGACGGTCGGTTGCGAGCTGTTGTCATTTTAATTGTGAACCATTTCGAAGCCCTGGTATTGGCATAAGATGTCAGCAATGTTATATTAGTTTTTTTTTTCTAGTTTTTAAGTTTTTGTTCAAGCATCATCACCATTCACTTCATCAACAGTCCTCATTTCTATCAAAAGAAAAAAAAAAACTAGAGCGTCACAGTCATAAATCATTCTTCACTCAATTTCGAGGGTCACCCGAATCACTGCAGAAGTGATTTGCGTATGCGGGTCACAAGTTTACCTTCTAGAAGAATTATGCGTTTATGCAGGGTTCAATGGGGAAAATATGAGATCAACCCTCGGACCTTGACACCATAATAATGGCATGTGGGAAAATGAATGTTCCACAATCTTTCCATTTCGTTCCAGTTTGCTTGACCCACCGCTCTCGGAAAGTTGTTAGAATTCCATTATAGTGTCTGTCGTAAATATTAAATTGAAAGAGGATATTTTCCTAGGGATCGGATCTGTTATATTGTTTATGATTGAAGCAGAAGGCTGGCCCAGCTTTGTATGGGATGGCAATAAAGTTGTCGAATTCGACGGGGCATTCTATCGAATATCGTTACAATACGGTAAACCACGTATCGTATGAGGAAATCATAAAAGATCGCAAGAAGAAATCATAAAAGCGTTAGACGGAAATCGGAATAGCACAGTTGCTAATCAATGTCGCAATAATGTCAAGCTATATGACGTGAATGTTAATTATCACATCAACTCGTTAACAACATCCTATATTTTTACGTATTATGAAAAAATAAGTCACAGATGGACTGTAAAAAGTCAATGAGAGAGCAAAAAAAAATCTTGTTTTGATCTGACTTCAATCCTAATTGCTATCAGGTTTTAAATAATCATTACTACTTGATTATAACTGGTGGACTTTAAAATATTGAACTGAAAGATCGTATTGGAAAACACACCTTCTTCCCGTTTCTTTCGATTCACTACGCATTGAGGTTTTATTAATGCTATTAGTCCTATTGGCTATTAGCGTTCATCAATAACATCACGCAAAATTTTAATATTTTCTAAGCCCCGCACCACACACGTTTCATGAAAAACCTTCGAATTTTGTATGAATTTTGTATGTATTTGTTTGCCAACCTCTCAACCTAATAACGTTACGTACTCCATGCAAGATCCCAAAATTGTAGTTTATTGCTAAATTCAGGCTAAGAAAAACCCTTCACGACAAAGTGCCTTACTAGTCCGGAAAAACTTCATAGAAAATCTCAATAAATTAGTGAAATGTTGCACCAAAAGCTAGATGAAAGATGGATGAGAGACAAAAGCTTTTATTTCTATTCGAGAGATTTTTCTTAGGCTGATAAAAAATACGTGATCCAAAGCCGAAAAAGTTACCTTTCCTCTTTGTCATCAACAATCGTCATTACCGCCTAAGTGAGTTATTTGATAATAAAGAGGTGTCATTATTAAACTCGTCCAAATCAATGAATTGTTACCTGACCTGCTGGATATGCGTTCCAATTAAAAATTTTGTATCAATCTCAATTATTCGAATACTGATGTTTAACATGGACTTAAAGGAAAAATTTGTTTCCAATAATATTAGCAGTAAATTTTTACCAAAAGTAATAACATCACCAAAACGAGTCTCGATAATGAAGATAATAAAAAAAAAAACCAAAACATAAAAGAATAGTCTATGTTTAAAAGAAGGAAAAAATCTTATAAAATCATTAATTAAACTTCATCGTGTCACGGCTCTTGGCTGAAGGCAGGCTCGTTTTTAGGTTACCAACGGTGTACCTAAAAACGAACCTGAATTCAGCCAAGAGCCGTGACACGATGAAGTTGATTTTATCTTTCTCTTGGTTCTCTATAAACTGACAAACATGACGTCCAATAACAACATAAAATTATACAAACTAAATAGTTGATCAGTCATTGGGCCGCATTTTTAAATGGTACGCATCCTGATTGTAGCAAGTTGGTTATTTTTTACGGCCAAACGGTATTAGGTCAATCGGCCCTTTCGGCCAAATGGAGAATTTGAAACTATGATGTCTTCAAATAAGTTATAGGGTAGAAGCCCCGGCCGGTTCCGGATCATTTGGTCGAACGCCATTTGGCCGAATTCCGTTTGACTGAATGATAAGTGGATAGTGCCTATGTTTTTTCTTACATTATCAATTGGAAGAAAAGCCTATTTAAAAGAAAGTAAAATCATGCACAAGGACAATTAATCATTGATATATAAATAACTAGTTCTTCAGTAGAAGTAGAAAAAAATAAATGCATAAATTGAAAAAATGTCCTTCTCATGAAAGAAGGAAAACCATTGGATGAAAATGTTATCATATTTTACGTCAACGACAGAACTTATGTTTTGAATAAGACTCTTGATAAACGTATTATAAACCTCTATGTCAATAATTACGAGAAAACACAGTTTTAAAAGAGCAACCTATGGTCAAAAGAAGGAAAAATGTCTTATGTAAGTGTAAACACTACACAGTAGTGGTTACATCAGTATAACTACAACGAGCTGCCAATTACTTGAATAAAGTAAAACATCAAAGAGGACATATACCGAGGTGAGAAAGAAGACATATAATGCGTGACATTCCTGTATGGTGCAAAATGTTTCACAACTACAAATGAGTGAGCTTCCATAATAAGCCGTGTAAATTAGTGACGTAGTTACGTTTTTCCTCTACACAGTCATTGCTTCTTCTTCTACACCTTGATATACCGTGGTGAATCAAAATCCAGACGGTACCAATATCCGGACACTCTGATTATATTAGTCAATTAGAGTTAAATTAAATGACAACATGTTGGGTTTTTATTCACTCCGTTAATTATTAACAATGCTTATAACTTTACATTTATGTTTGATCTAGTTACCAGCGTCAAATAATTAATAAAAATAAAAACAAACAATTTGTTCGTGTTGAACGTCATTTCTCCGCGTTCTGACTCTAACTCAAGTTTAACGATCGATGACCGCGCGAACATCGTTTGATTGAAGGAACAGTTTGTGAACTATATTTTATAGCAAGTTTTAACCATAAGTGTTTAGGAAAAGATATTTCAAAAGTTTGGTGACTGCAATGTTGGTGAATAAGTCGGGAATACGTATTTATCGGTGCTTCTAGAGACTGTCCGGGATTTCGAGCCAGTGTTTTAAGATCCGGACATCTTCTAAAAGACCCTGGTTTAATTAGTGTAAGTGAGTTTTGTGCAAGAAAAAATAAAAGCAAACTTGAAAAATAACTACTGGAAGCTTTGTGAGTATTCAACATTTAACTCGATGTGAAATAAATAGTGTTAAACTTTCATAATAACAGTTTGATCCGCACCGACTGCAGTTCAAGCCACACGCACCTCGGCTCAGGTAATCAAATCACTAACATTTCAAACGTGCTATTCTTTTTGACATTATAGGACAAACGCAGACATCAAGCGTTTTAAATATCTATATTTTATTGTGTATTGATATTATTTTCATTAAAATTAAACTAATATTATGTGCTATTACACAGTGTCCGGATTTTGATTCATAAGTGTCCGGATTTAAATACACCGTTTGCATCAGTTGTCCGGATTTATGGACAAGACATGCTCAAGTATTTGAATGATTTTCATGTTGAAAAAATGATTTTTACCAAAAAGTTCATCAGTAGCGTAAAGATCTTGAGTTAAACATGGTTTGAAACAATATTACATTAAAGGTTTTCTGAAACAACACCTTGATATTAGCATTTGAACATTTGTGTCGACTTAAGCGTCCGGGTATTGATGCACCACGGTATTCTCATTGATGAAATACCCAATTGAAATATAAGCGTAATTTTGTCAATAGCAATGAAATCAATAAAACTCGAAAGAATACCCTAGGTTTAAAAGAAGGAAAAAATTCTCATGAAATCATCCAACATCAACTTTAGCACATAGTTTATAACCCAAAAACGAACCAGCTATCAGCTAAGAGTCTCGAAACCATGTGAGGAGTTCAAGGATACGTGCTTAATTAACAAGTTGATTTTATATTTCCTTTGGAGTAGCAAACATGACTTCTGGTTACATCATAAAAATCTACAAACCTTAAAGCGAATCAGTTATTGGGCTGCATTTATAAATTCTACACATCAGCGTTAAAGCAATCTATTAATTATTTTAAGTTCTTTATTCGGCCAAACGACATTCGGCCAACCGACCCTTTCGACCAAATGGCATTCGACCACATTGCCGGACACCGTTTTGGCCATAGCGACAATTGTAGCCATGGACCAATGCACGAGTTCACTATTTGACGTTTGAGCGGTTGCGTATTATTTATGTGCCCATAGCAACGCGTGAATTTGGCACCGCCAAGTGCCAAATTAGTGAACTCATGCATTGATCCATATTGGAAAGACTTAACACCGTTTAAGATAGAGATGAATCGAAGTCATAACTCAAATTTTCAAGAGCAGAAATCTGGAGGACCGAACATCCGTTTTAGCTGAAAAAGCAAACCATCCAGTGACGAATCGATCGAGTTTTTAGAAAATTTTATGTTTGGCTTCGATTCATCTTCACCTTAACTATCATAAAACATTTTGTGTTAAAAAGAACACATTCATATGGCAGATCTACATTCATCGATTTGATACAGGAAATAATAGAAAAGAATAATTTTCTTTGTTATTTTAACATTTATATTCCCAGTTTGACCAGGATATTCCTTATTTGGCCACTCTTAAGATAAGTTAAGTTAAAAAGTGCTTTTAAAAAAATCTGCTCTTCAAAAAAATATATATTTTTTTCCAAATCATTAAAAGCGTGCAATTATACCACAGTTCAAGGAAAAAATTAAAATCAGGTATGCATAACAAAAAATTACTCAAAAAATATGTTTACATATATTATGTTAAGGTCACCTCGTACCGTTCTATGTTACCATTCACCGTGCACGGTGGTGCCTCATTTACCGTGCGTATAGTTTTCATCATGACTTAATTTTGTATATTGATAAAACGTTGTTGGTGGAGTAAATATGTTGCTTGTAGTGTGCACACTTATTTTTAAGGGTGTTCAAATCTTATTTTACAAAAAAAAGCCATAGAAAGTTGAAAAAATGGCTAAATAATTATTTTTTTAATCAAAATCGTTATAAGAGGTTTGACTGTATTGTCTAAACCAATATGAAATGGTTTAGACGATACAGTCAAACCTCTTATAACGATTTTGATTAAAAAAATAATTATTTAGCCATTTTTTCAACTTTCTATGGCTTTTTTTTTCAAAAACTAAATATAAAGCAATAAAATCACTACATAACAAAAAATTCAATATAACCCAATAATTTCAAGCCTTTTATACTAATGCACGGTAATAGGGACCATAAATATTGAAAAGGGTCCATTCACCGTGCATTTGTGTTTCGACTGAAACCCAATAAAAAAAACCTATTTGCATAAAATCTCATGGTCCATACGATGAAATACAGTATACAGCGAAAAAAATGAAATACAATATACAGCGAAAACTTGTTGAAATTATGAAAAATTCGATACTTTAACGTTAAAATGAAAACTTTTTGGCGTTTCTACTAAGAGTATTTAAAAATCCCATTATCAAACAGAATTCACATGAGTTTGACTACATAAACTATGTTTTTCAAAATGTGTTGTGACAAGAACTGTCTCATTTCATCAGTTTTATCTTATTTTGCTGACAAAAGAATAATTTGTAAAAAATGTATGAATATTCTGTATGAATTTGTATATGTGCACGGTGAATGGAGGCCGCACGGTGACTGTATGACTTAACGGTACTACCATCGAGAAAAAATGCTTTTTTGACCATTTCTTGAAAGAAAATTTCCCACGCGTCGTGATAGACGAATACTTTTCTTTCCAGGAACAAATTTCCCATGGGGGTGGATTAGCGTTGGGTGATTTTGAATCGATGTTTGCTTTCCGATTAATCGATTTTTTGAATCCATGTTTGGAGCACCTAAAATTGGGTGAATCGATTCCCTTCATTCGATTCTTTGATTCGATTCATTTTGTTGAAATTGTTAAATATTTCTTAATGAATTGGAAGAAAAGGAACCATATGTTAAACTAATCTTGAAGTAGTCAATCTGTTCGATTTATCTTCGAAACTGATTTGATTGAAAGATGTGTAAATCGAACGCAAATGCATTTGGTCTCAGTTCATGCTTCATAAATGACTATTTTCATACGATTCGAATCGATTCTAAAACATCGATTCAAAGGATTCGATTTAATCGGTGAATCGATTCGGCAGTTTAAATGTAAATCGAATCAGTAACATCGATGTTCTGTACAAATTTGCCCAACGCTAGGGTGGATCCAAAAAAAGCTTGTGCGCATCAATGTGTGCACCATGTTCGGCGTAGAAAACGGCTCCTTTGATTGTATTGTGCTGCACTGTGAGCAGCTTACATGATTGTTTGGTCAAAAGGAATTGTGTTTATATGTTTGGGCTGAATTTTGATAGTGAACAATAAATTTTAAAGGAAATTAATTTATTCCATCATGCTGAAGGAATGGAAGGACATGCTCTTAGATCTACATATTCTAGTAAAAATAAATATAGTTTTGATATGTTGTATTTCGACCATTCGCTATATCACAGTGAGTCGTTAGTTGTAAGACGAATCTGAAAACTGATTGCGACAGAAATAAAAACGATACGACGAATAGAAAATACGGCAAGTAATAATTTCATTGCATTGTTTTAAATAAACGATCAAGATTTATCAAAATCTTTTTGCACACTGCGAAAGCCGTTTTGGGAAAGAATTATTTGTCATCGGTTTGTATCAGCATCATTCACTGCCATACTGTAAAAATAGCAGGTTCTCACTGGTCAAAGCTCAATACGATGGATACTAGCACATCACCCTATTTATTTTTTAACCGTAGCATGATGAATATATTTAAATTTCAACTCTAGGCAGAATAACTGCTTTTGAAACACTTATGGCTTATGAGAGGCAAAGGGCATTTGATTTTTTTTTTTCCATTTAATAACATATGAATTAGTCAACTTGATTCACATCATTACATTCCTGCTGGAATAGAGACTGATTCTCAGCTTAGTGTTCTAAGAATACTTCAACTTCCGCATGAACTATCGTATGTTTATACCGTAATGCAGCGTGCGAAGTGAATGCTAATGAAATTACCTGCGCACATCGTCAATTTTTTTCCCAGTAAAAGCTCATGTTTTCAAAACACCTTAACAACCCCCCAATAGACCAGCTTTACGGCTGCGGAATAAAAGAAAAATAATTTCCTTTTACTTACCAATCAATAGCGATGCTAAAACGATTACTGTTGTTTTCGTTGCCATTTTTTCTGTCGCTGCTTGTCACTTATTGTAGCTTTTCCACCGTTGATGTTGCCGCTATTGCTATTGATATTTCCTGTAAAACCGCATAGAAAAGATGTTTGTCGCTTTTGTCCGGGTGCTTTATTTTTATGTTTATGCCATCGAAGTCGACACCGTCTGCTCCTTTCACTATCTACACCGTACAACCGTGGGTCGGAGAAGCATTCCAAGGTTTTTTCCCCTCACTTATTATTTTGCTGTGCCCTTATAGCTGATGATTCGACTTTGGCTGACTTTGCTGCTGGTTTGCCCGATTCAGAAGCACTCGTTTGCAGAAAAATAAAATTTATTGCTTTATTATATTATTTTATTTCCGAACTGTATAAATTTGTTGGACTTTTTTCTTTCGCGCTTCCGTTCGGCATTTGGACACAGAGACCTCTCTCCGGTCCGAAGCCACACCAATCAGCAAACGATGCCCGTCCAATCCAAACCAACTTCGGAAACGGACTCATTCAATTACCAGTTCTTTGAATTTCCCGCCATGGTTACCGAGCCATTTTGAGCAGAGTTGCAACTCAATTTGGGGGAATCATTATTCACGTTCTTGCTTATGCAATCTCCTCACAAACCATAGTGACGTTTGATAGCAGTCGGAACATTGTCGGAACATTCAATGAATGACTTTGTAGCCGAAGCAAGCAACGCAACGGTTCTTGGTAACCAAATCCATTTGCTAAAGCATTCGATAGTCAACGTTGGATACCTTTGTGCATGCCAAAACCATCCCCGCATAGAAATATTAAATTGTTTTTGGGGAGCCCAAAGAGCGAGGATAAGTTTCGTGATATCTCTTTTGAAAATTTGTGATTATCTCAAACTTGATAATGATGACAAGTTAAGAAAAATTATTAAGATCGTGTTTCTGACGTCATGCAAATTACTTAAACAGTAGTATAAAACATTATTAGCTTATTCAATGTTAATTTTCATTACCATAATCTTGCTGATAAAAATCATCATTATCTGCTTTAACAAACACCAACTTAGATGAAAAATAATCTTACAATAATTAGGGTGAATATAATTTCAAGAGTGTGCCAAAACATCCAAATTGAACATCTTTCAATGAGAGATCGAACAAAGTGCAAATTTGCTTTGTATAGCAAGAAACCTTAACTGTTGATTTGGATAAGTGCTTTTGAAAACGTAAATTCAGCTACAAATTGGCTGCTATGAGCCTTGTTTCGGATTCTTAGATGAATCATTACAATTCCGATGCTACGCATGGTCATTTTTTGACAAATTTGAAAGTGTGCTCTCCATTCATTATGAATTTGAAATGAATGGTTTCAACGATTTTAAAATTTTAGCGGTATTTTTGAAAATGTTTTTTTTTTATTATATAGATCCTTTTTTGTCAAGAGACCATCTACCACAATATATAATACAATACAGTGATCGTTTGATCTTAGCAACACGTCAGAAAATTTCTCATAGTGAAAAACAAATCGTACAAAATTTGCTGGCACTTCACACATTTTACAGGCAAAATTCAAAACTGAATTATTAAGTCACTCTACCAGGATTATTCAGCCTTTATGGCTCGCGGAGCACTTTTTGAATTAAAATGGTTGCGCGGAGCACCTGTTCTTTTTACGAGCTTAAACCGACCTTATAATTATATATAATATATAATATATATAATTATATATAATTATAATAAAATCGTGAAGTATGATTTATGTTAGCCAATCTTATATTAGGATGAAGATGATTCGAAGTCAAACCTTAAATTTTAATAACACAAATCTGAAGATCCAAACATTCGTTTAAGTTAAACCTTAATCGATTGGACACTTGTTATTGACGACTAATCGATCAAGTGTCCAGCTAAAATGAATGCTAGACTCTCCAGATTTGTGCTCGAGAAAGTTTGAGGCTTCGATTCACCTTCATCTTAATTGTGATTGTTTCTCTTAACATATAATTCTAATCTAAAAAAACAATGTTTTATTTGATTGAGATTATTACTTTTTTTCGTCAAATATTTTAAAACTCTTGGTTTTGAAACGGCAGAATTGCTTTGGATAAGAAATTTAAAAAAATTTGGTTTTAGTTATAACAACTGAAAGATTTTTTTGTGACGAAGTTTTTCTTTTTAAGCCTACATTAATGTATTTGAAATATTGATGGCATCAAAATTTCGATTATTATCGAAGTTGCATGTTCCTCACATTCTAACGAGAATATTGCGGCAAGACTTTAACACCCATAAAGTTTAAAAACAATCTATTGGGTAAAAATCTCCAACCTTAAGAGTTGTTTTCCACACTAAATTCATGAAAACCCAATTTTGCAGCAAAAACTACTATCCCATAACTATACTAAACTGTCCCATATCGTAAAATTTTCCCCGACAAAATATTTTGAACCATTCAATAACGAAGCCTTACGCCAAATTTTGAACGTTTTCCTAAAAATATCCGAAGTACATTAATGTTCAATAATGATCGATATTTTGATATCGCTGTGTAAAACAATCGTAAAAACTGTGTTATTTCGTCCACCATAACGGTGAAGCATAGAAACTGAAATTACGTATGAGATGAAGATGAATTAATACCACCTCTAAATTTTCAAGAACATATATCTGAAGACCAAAACATTGGTCTCAAAAGTAAATTTTTAAAACCGTCGCGGAGCACCTGCCCAGGCTTCGTGGAGCCCCAATGCCATTACGTCCTCACTGGGACAAACTCTGTTTCTCAGCTTAATGTTCAATGAGCACTTTCACAGTTATTAGAGCTTTCTTTGCCAAACTTGCCATTTTCGCATTTGTATATCGTATGGCAGGTACGATGATACTCTATGTCCAGGGAAGTCAAGGAAATTTCCATCACGAAAAGATCCTGGACCGAACCGGGAATATAACCCACTACATTCAGCATGGCTTTGCTTTGTAGCCGTGAACTCTAACTACTCGGCTAAGGAAGGCACAATTGTAGAGTACACTAGGTTTTTTACGTCGTTCAACGTACCGCGTAAAAAAGCACATAAAAGCAAATCGCGTTATAAAAACAAACGGCGTTAAAAAAACCTAGGCAATTAAAAATATGTGTAAAAAACTGTTCAAAAATTAACCGCGTAGAGAAAAAACTTCAATGTGCTATTTTTATGCAATGTAACGAAAGTGTATGTTGAAGAATTACTTAATCATCCAATTTTAAACATACACATATTTTTTTTGCGCGGTTTTGTTTGTTTTTCGCGTAAAAACCGCGTTATATTAAGAACAGAAGTAAACAAAAACCTGAGCCATTTTTTTTTATACAAAACTATGTTCAACATTATGAATCGTATGGTCAAACGTCGAACAATATGAGTTTATTTTTACATCGTTTTGCTTTCAAATAGCGCGGTTGTTTTACGTTATTTTTATTAAAATAACGCGGGATATCGATTGAGGTAAAAAAAAACCTTAGTGTTTAAAGTGCAAAATGCGTAAAAATTAACAAAATTTCGAAAACACCATTGAGTTGAATTTTATGACCAACGTTGCTGAAACCCGAGACAAATTTATGAATTAATTAAGGGCAGAATTTCTACAGTAACTATCGGTAGAAAGCCGACGTTCTCTTCACCTTCTGAAGATATCAACCTTCTCTGTGGGAGAGTTGTCAGCAACTTCTCTGGAAGTAATGCTAAACAATTGTTTGAATGATTCGTAAAAAAATCAGGAATTTTGAATCGAATTTAGAAAAAAACTATTTATCAGAAAATTCATGTGCACCTCTACCAGATTTGAAAAATCTTCAGTCAGCTTGTGCTATTTAATCATTGATAGTTTAATGAATTTGAATGAAAAGTTCTTCTTTCCTGAATTAATCCCATACATGGATATATAATTTCTAAGAGTTCTCTTACAACTGGGAGCTTCCTATCTTTCTCTTAGGAGGCTATGTTCCATGAAGGGCTTAGCTAGCAATGTCGTTTTGCTTCCAAAATAATTTTCCAATAGTGACTGAAATAAGAGTGTAAAGTAAATGATATGTTAGTTTTCAGTACGCAATCCAAGAAATATGTCTAATATGAAAGGAAAGAGATCTCTAATGCACTCTATTTTGAGCATACTTTACCTTTGAATGATACGTGTAGTAATTACAAAACTTGATTGCTAAGAACGAGCCAATTATCAAGTGTCCCAAATAGTATAGGCACGACATTGATAACGAGATTCATATTTTTTGGAACAAACAAATATCTTTATATATTTTTTGGACATTTTAAATGCTGCCTGCGGTAATTTTGTTTGATAAAACAACCTCTTACATTGAAATTTGTCATATTCAAAAATCAAATCTTATCTATCCAGCACAGACCTTTTGTGGTTTGTTGAAACTAAACGAGTAATGAATGTTTTTTTTAAATCCTTTGATGTGGTGAGTTTACGTACACTGTATGTAAGATGTTCCAATATTTTTTGTGAAAAAAAATAATTTCAAAAAAAACATTGGACAAATTGGTAAAATTGTATAAAAAATATTGTATTTTTTGTAAAAAATATCTAATATTGAATCATTTTTGAAAGCGTTCTAACTAGTTATGTATGTCGAAAATTTGTCAAAAAAAATTGGGTAAATCTAGCAAAAAAAAAATTGCTCTTGCAAAAATATACTTACTATTAGTAAGACAATTGCTGCTGCCAAAATAATGGCGTTAAAAAAAATCTTGAATTCTGTTTTTTGTAAATCTCTGTAGAAAATTTTCGTAAAGCATTGCAGTTGCTCTTGTAAAAAAAATACAAACTAGCAGCAAGAAAATTGCTGCTACCAAAAAAAAGGCGTTCAAAAAAAATCTTGAATTTTGATCGTTTATAAATCGCCGTAGGAGATTTTCGTAAAGCATTGCGGAATTTCTGGAATAATTCCAAGAAAAGTATAAAATATTCGATCGAACAATTCAAAAACAAAAGTGGAAGAATCACTACAGGAATCCCGAGACAAAATCCAGATAGAATTACTGTAGGATCATTTGTGAATACTTCGATAAACTCTCTAACGACCGCTTGAAATAATGTCTAATTTAATGGGCCAAAATAGTTTTTGAGATATTGTCGAAAAATGGTATACAAATACATTCAAACAAAACAAGCAATCAAACTATCACTGGCAAATTGTAGTAGCAAAATTTAATATCTTCTGCATTAGGTGTTCTTGAATATTATACCCCTAACAACATGCTTAACTTTTTTCAAATGAAGCATTTTTTCCAGAATGCAAATGTCAACATGTATAATCCACAACACTATTTGCACATTGGTTTGCCATTTAGTTGCTAAGAGGATTAACTTGTGAACGGAGCTCGCATTTAATTTTGCAGAAGAACAAGTAAACCGAGGCTAGTGTGTCCAGAAAGCAAAAACAGCATTGTCGCTATTTTTTGGTAGAGATTTTAGTTTGCCCAGAAAAATGCTTGTTAGCTAGCAACAACCTTGCAAAATGCTGCAAGCGACATCAGTGAAATATGTTCAAAAAATTTAACATCACGGTTTCTTTTTTTTTCTATTCTTACTGAAAATTGTTGATCATATTTTTGTCAGCCTCCTGAATGTTTAGGAAGGAGAAAAAATGGTTTTCCGAGGTAGCATTGATCAGTTTTTTCTTTATTGCTTTAAAAAATCATGTTACAATTTAAAAACTGCAAGTTTTATACTATCAGAACGACATCACACTTCGTATCCTGAAAGTTGAAGCATGTTAAAAAATTGGGATTCATTTTTTGATGATGAATGCTCACTAAATAGGCAAATATTTTCAAAGTTGAACGATCACTTCGACATCTGGGGGCTAGTAGAAGAACCGTTAAAAAAGAGGTTGGGTTGAGAACGCACCGTGTGCAGCATAGAAAGGAACACACTATTTACACTTATTCTTGGAAAAGTTATTTTGTAGACGATCGAAGAGCATTGAAAAACATAATAAACTTTTTTTCCTTCGAAAATGCACAGATCCGGTCAGTACTCATGTATGATTAGTGGAATAAAATTGGAAAATTGGTGTTTGGCAACATAGGTTATAAACTTCCGGGTTTTTTATTAGTGATTAAATTTGTTGTGAAATCACGCGTATCGCAAGAATAATTATGCCAATGGTAAAGAGTTCAATAATCGATTGATTATGACCTAATTTTTGGGTTGAAAAAATGAATTTTGGACGTACACAAACATTTTCAGTGACATTTCTCTCGTTCTCCCCCAGCCACCTGGTGGTACCGCATTATATTTGCCTATACTTGTAATGAAAATAAAAATAATAATGATAATGATATACTGTTATTAGGTAATTCATCGAATATTTGAACTTTAACAATTGCATGAACTGCAAAACACGCCTGATTCAAGCAACTTCTTTCTTCTGCGATTATATTTTAAAATTGTCTAGCTAATAAAATTTGTGGAATATATGTGCGGCTTAAATATTCACTAAGACCATTCGAAATCCTACAAATCATTCATTGTATTGTTCCGGAAAATTCAAAAATATATCGCAGAACGTTATTGAAAATCAACTTGAAGCTTTATACCTAATATTTAAAAATGTTGCAACTTTAGGTTAAATGTTCATGAATTATATTTCCAAATTTTTAAATTTTTCAATCATTTGTAAATTGGCATCGGGTCGGTAAATTTCTGCTACAATTTTTAAGCAAGATATTTTCAGAAAGAATAGAAAAATCTTTGTGATTTTTTTCTAGAAATAACAAAATTGTTGTAACACCTCCAATCGGACATTTTTCATTAAACACTGAATGAGAGGAAGGAATCTAAGCTTTAATTTAGTATACTTAACTATTTTTGCCACAAGTCAAATTAAATAACAAACCAAACATTTTTGCAAATTCAAAAAAAAAATCAATAGTTCCCAGCTCATCTATCAGTTACTGCATTTCGTTACAATGCCATCAACCCCCAAGTTAGCAGCATTGTTTGGTTTTCCGCACTTTGCCACAGTTACTTAGGGCAACCGAACCAGCAGCAACAGCAGTTTCCAGTTCCAGCTTCCATGATCATTAGAAAGTTTCACAAACGAGCAAATCAACCCAAAGCCAGCACCGACTGCATCATCATCAACTTCAACGGCAGCAACAAAGAATCAGTTTAAGTCCATAAGAGGTAGCAGAGCACTTTCTATCCACTAGCGAGCAAAAAACGACACAGAAAAAAAATCCTCGGGACTGCACTCTACTACAGTATCTACACTAGCGAGCTGTCTTCGCTTGGAAAGATTTTCCCCCTATATTTCTGCACCGACAGTTTTCCTCCAGTTTTGCACCGCTTGTGTGTCGTTGAAGCGATGAACTTTACAGCTTAACCGCAACGACTGGACCCAATTACTACGGGACCAAGTTCCACTGTCGTCATCGTGTTCATTGAGCTAGCTGTATGTCTTCTAATGAAGAGGACACCATTCTCGACAAAAAGGTGCTGAACCCCTCATCAAAAAGAAGATCTTAATCCTTGACAGGTCTCTATTGGGGGTGCTTCATGCTTTGACCCTGGGTCACGCACCTTCAGATTACTTCCTTCGAAACCGAACACGAATCCCCGCTGGTCACACTAATTGACGGTTGCATAAAGTTTAACACTTTCAAGACACATAAAATCACAGAACCGCGTGCAAAGTGATGATTTAGTTTGAATTTCTTGCCTCAACTTGGAGGAGTAACCGCAAACCGAGACCGACCTAGGCAAACCGCGAAGATGTTAGTCTGGCAAAGCTCTGGCGCAAACTGATTGCTGCAAGTGAAAGAGAAACAAGTTTTTGCCTTGCGATCATGTTGGTTCCATGGCTAAACGCTCTGCGCGAGAAAATCCACCTCGAAAGACGATCATTCAAATCCCGCCGCGCTGCGCACAATGAGACCGTTTCATGAGAAAGGCGATCAAAACATTTCGTCTTTGATCAAATCCTCTAAGGGGTCTCAGATGGATGTTTAGCGCAGAGTTGTCTTCAGCGAAAGTACCAAATTATTTTAAGGTGAAGATGAACCGAAGCCAATGTTCAAATTTTCAATAGCACGGATCTAGAAAACTAAACATCCGTTTGAGCTGAACACCTAATCGATTGGTCACCACCAGCTAGTGACCAATCGATTAAGTTTTCAGCTCAATCGGATGTTTGGTTCTCTAGATCCGTGCTATTGAAAATTTGAACATTGACTTCGATTCATCTTCACCTTAAGGTTGAGCCACAAGGTAAAGCCGAGCAAAAAATGTTTTTCAGAAACAAATTTTAGAGGATTAGTGTCTTCAGAAAAGTTGTAGGGTACAGGTCGGACTCGATTTCAAGCGATAGGTACATTTTGCATGCAGCCTTATATAGTGCATGTACATTGTACGTGTATCGTCTCCACTTTTGTACTGTTATGTACTATCGTATACGACTTTGTGATCACTGGGTTATCCGGAGACTCGGTTATCCGGAATTTCAGACTCGATTATCTGGAATAGGTTTTTCTGCATATTTTTTTATGTTGAAATTTTAAATAATGTATTATTATAGTATACAATTAGATTGTTTAAGTAGTACTAGACGTGAGTGGGGTTGCTGGAAGACAGATTGTTTTGTACACTGAAACTCGATTATTTGTAATGTATTAAATTGATGAATTCAAATAAATATATGATTTTTATTTTTATGCATAATATGATTAGTAGAAGCTAGCAGAAGCTGCTCCACATATTAAACCTCTATACCAATTGAATTGGTTTAAAATTTTAAAAGGAAAAACATGAAAATATACCGAAAAGCTAAACATTACATATAATTTGCAATTGGATTAGATGGACAAATTGATGTGAAGATTTGCGAAAAAGTTACACGTCTTCTCAGTGAGAATCGAACTCACGACTCCCCGATCTCTAGTTGGGGCGCGTTAACCACTACGCCATGAGAGGACTCATGAACGCAGAAGTTAACCTGAATTCGATTTCAGCTCAATAATCACGTGGTTCTTTTTCGCAAAGTGCACTTCTTTCGGAAGAATTAGATGTTCATCCAAACACAACGCTTTCTATATATATCCAATGCATAGCCCGAGAGCGCATTGTTTTTTAGGTATAGGAATAGCACACTAAACCATCCAGCAACTGCGCTGGCTGAGGTATCTATTGTGTGGGCTTCCAATGGGTCGCGACGTTCTCAAACGACCGGTTACGGAACATGAGTCCGTTCCTCGATAAATACTTGTTTTTAATTATGTAACGTGGTTTACGGCTAACCAGCCGAGTGGAAGTTTAACAACTACCGAAAAGCTAAACTAAAGGTATACCTTCTAATTCCACCCTAAATGCTTATCTTTGACAGATACGTATATTTCAACTCCCACTTGCAGTCTTCATCAGTGTCAGTTACTCGTATCTACTGTGGAGTGGATATGAGTAACTCACACTTAAGAAGACTGCAAGTGGTAGTCGAAATACGCGTATCTGTCAAAGATATGCATTTAGGGTGGAATTCAAAGGTACAAATACTTCAATCTACATCTTAGTTTCTCTATATTATTTTGTATATTCTCTACAAGTTTTTTATCCATGCGAATTCGCCTTATTCCATAAATAGTTAAAAATGTTCAATTTTAAAAAGTACCAAATTTTATATGGACAAACCTGAATTCAAGTTCGAAAAAATGCTGCCGGCAAAAAGATTACGGCCACACGCTACTTTATTGAATTTCAAAGTGGATTTTTAAAATACTTGAGCATGAATTCTATACATGAAAAAGATTATAACAAATAGTAACTAGTAACCGCTTTTAAAATTTAATACAGAATCTCCACATAAATTTCTCGGGCAACTTAGGCAGGATTTTCATTTTTGTTACAGAATCCTTGTAGAAGTTCACGAAACGATGACAAAAGACTATCACCGAATACTAGATATTAGTATGCAAAATTGTATTGAGCTATCCTTAGTGAATTTCTTACAGAAATCTGAGTAGGACACAATTCTCCATATTTTAGATTAGGATTTTATAATAATTTGAAAGTGTTGTTATGCGGTATATTAAGGACATTTTTTACAGAACCATACGATAATATGTGAAATCAAGGGCTTCAATCTTATAATATAATCTTCAATTTTATAAAACTAATCAGGGTTTTCAAACAATACTAGATGAGATTCTGTTAGAATCTTACGAAGATTTCTGATAGAATTCAGAGAACGATTTTTATAAAATCCTGGACAACGATCTCACAGAACTTTGCGGAATTTTAAAGCAGGGTATCACAATTCTCACAGAATTATCGAGATTGTCACATAAGCAAATATCTATTCAAATTTCTCCAAAAGAAATGTTTATACATTTTATTTCATCTTACCATTTTTTTTTAAATTGCTGCATTAAAAAATGTTTGGCCCGCCATACAATATTGTTTCAGAGATTTGGCCCGCGGTTCAAAAAGGTTGGGCAGGCGTGCTGTAAGTAAACGAAAAATCTAATTAAGTACTACCATTTAATTTCGCTAGAGTTTGTATCATTTGACAGATACGCGAATTTCAACCTCAACTGTTAGGCTGTTTTCAGTGTCGTGTACTAGACTCGACTTACACAATACTGAAGACGGCATTACAGTTCAGGCCGAAATACGCGAATCTGTCAAAGGACATAAACTCTAGTGGAATCAAATGGTACAGTACTAAATTCGATTTTTAATTTACTCGAATAATGTTGTTTACGTTTGAAAGGATTACTGTTCAAATATTTATCCATGGTTTGTTACTACACAGCTCGAACGAAACGTGTAAATTTGTGAGATATATAATGCACATAATTGGAGCGTGGAATTTCATGGATACATGATATGTCAAGTAAACTTCAATCATAAGTCATGTAATCCAGCAGGATCCTGTGTGATTACATGACATATAACACATCTTTACATGATTCAGGCTTAAATTTACAACACGTTATGTTTACATCGCATAAATGAAGTTTACATGACGTGTAATCTTCATTATTTTTAACAGTGTACTGAGTTGCGTGATTGACAACTCACGCTTGAAAAATCTCAAGCTTGAGTTGACTACTGATCTCAACATACATGCTCTAATATTTTCGCAGATACGAAATCGTATTTGTAACTTTATTTAGGAGAAGGTTCCGACCGTGATTGTTTTGTTTTGTTTTTTTTTTTTGTTTTATGGCTATAGCGGTCATGCGACTCAAAGGTAAAGGGAGTCTATAGAAGCAAATGATGGAAACGAATAGGTGCATAGGCGTCGCAAGGGAGCGACAAGATTGATTTTTTTTTTAATTAGGTGGTGAAAATTGAGCAACCCATTTTAAAGTCAGTAAGCATCGAAGCGTCCTGTATTTTGCCTAGCTTCTCTACTGGAAAAGGGTTGGCTCAAAGCTTTGAGCTTTGCTACCAACACAGGCAAAATACAGGAGGCTTCAATGTGCTCTTATACTGACGGCAATCAACCGAACGGTTCTATCGATCGATGACTGATATTGGGAATAGACCATTTCCGTGAAATTTTTTTAATGGCTCATATGCCTTCTATTAATTTACTGAACAAACTTTCCCAAGGAACCCATATGTTTTGAAGACTCTAACTATTGAAAAACAATGAAAAACTGGCGGCACGACAGTACACCCCACGGTTCCCTACAATTTATTTCTCTCCGACTCTTATCGGACCCCTTTTTCTCCTATGTTTTTTGTCTCCACGTTGTGGTGAATATTTGATCAGCTGTTTCTAATCAATCATGACAGTTCCCTTTATTTATGTTTTCATCCGCCACTTCCACCATGGCTGAAATCATCAAAACCATTCCGGAAACCATCTTGGTGCTGCTGCTGGTCGGCAATGTTTTTAACTGCGGTTCCACCACCGGTATTTTAATATGTAGAAGAGATCCAGTACGACGAAATCTTTCACGACAACGGCGGGTTTGCCACCGGGAGCAGAACCTTTTTCGAAGACTATAGCAGAGCACGGCAGAGGCTTCCGGCGGGAAGATGAAGGGGATATTTGTGGTGGTCGTGGAGGATTTTCCGGGGAGATTTATTAGAGTAGTGAAAAGGGGAAGCATGTATACTCCATTGGCCATATGGTTTCGAAACAGTTAGACGACACAAGCAGCAGATATCAAACGGTATGAGCCTATGCATGCCATAAAACGTTTGACTTTTACTGTGCGCCCTGTTTTCAAGTTGCCCGTGAGAGAGAGTGAGACAGCACCAACACACGGCGCACAGTAAAAGTCATAAGAACAAAAGAATTGATGGCACGTACAGAGGCTCATTTGCTATGGGGTCATGCACAAATTACGTCACGCTCCAAGGGGGGGGGGGGGTGTCGAGCCAAGCGTGACAAGTCTTGCAAAATTTTCAGAGGACTCATACAAAAAGTGTGACAAAGGGGGAAGAGGGAGTCGAAAAAGTTGAAATTTAGCGACATAATTTGTGTACCATCCCTATCCGTTGTGTCAGGTTTCTCCGTTTTGTCGTGCAATGTTATAGATTTTACTCAGATGGCACAGATCATTGATGCGTGCCACTAGTTCTCTCTTTTATTCTCCCGCTGTTCTTATGCAGCGCAAATAGTGACGTCACTATTTGCTCTGCATAAGAACAGCGGGAGTGTAAAAGAGAGAACGAGTGGCACGCATCAATGATCTGTGCCACCTGAGTAAATCCAGAACCTTGGTCGTCGCGTGCTTGATTAGACATTGACATTTCGTTATGTCTACAAACACTCAACGCAGGGGTGAGATTGAAAGTTGTGGAAAAATCTCCACTTTGTTCACCCACAGGGTTGAAACAACTGTGCCGCACTACTCAAAATGTGGTGAATTCTCAAGTTTTCAAAATATCATAATAAAATCGGGAGTGCATATAAATTAGATCTGAAAGCGACAATAATCATTAAAAATAATTGTCTTTCGAAGAAAAATATAAAAACAGGGGGTAAGGTCTGACGGAAATGGTCTATTTGTCTCTTTCATGTGTGCTCTTCCCGCCAGTCACCACATGATCCAGTTAGAACTGCATTTTTCTTATTAGTCAAATTTCATATACATAGGAGAAGGTTTCGACCGTGATTGTTTTGTTTTTTTTTTTTTTTTTGTTTTATGGCTGTAGCGGTCAAGCAAAAATTGGAATTCATTTCAGTATTAGAACTTATTTTACTATCAGTAGAATAATAAACCTTTCATGAAAATATCGAGTTATAGAGGTTAACTTACATAAGGGGCGTTCCATTAATTACGTAAGACAATTTTCGAGGTTTTTAACCACCCCTCCCCCACCCCACCATGGTAAGATTTTTTGTAGGAAAACCTAAAATATATTGTAGGGCACGTAAGAAATCTCAGACCAACCCCCCCATAAACCCTTACGTAATTAATGGACAGCCCCTAAGCAAGTGAAGCAGAAAGCATCGAGTTATAGATACCTGAAATAATTTAGAACAAATATGTAGATAAACCTTCTGAACATATTCTTTGAAGACTCCAACTCACTACAATGTCATCTATATAAGACCTCTTAGAGGTTTTGATCGTCATTTTTCTGAAACGATCCCATTGTGGCTGCCGTGCTAGTCAGTCCATTGGTGCGCGATGGCGGTGGAGGTGTCGGTCGGTAGCGACGGGGTCATCTGGTATACCTAGCCATGGAGTGCAACGATGACGACGGATGCAGCGACCGTCGAGCCGATCAGTAAACTAGGTATAGGAAGGTACAGATGTAGCTCAATTCAACAAATTTTGAACAATAAATTGATTTTTATTTCAACACTTCCAATATTCTCCAATTTTAAAAATGATTAAAGATGATGTCAGAGAGCCAAGCTTTTTTTCAGTTGAATACGCATGTCAAAGAAAAATAAATAAAATAAGAGATGCTGTAGGAATCCAAGGGCATGCTTTCAGGTATTTCTTTAGATGTGCATTCTGAACCTCTTTAAGGATTTTTGTTAGGGATACGCCTCAATTTTTTCCAACCAGTAATATTGAAAAAATATCAGAAATTGCTTCAGAATTTCTAAGAATTTAAACGTATTTTTAAGTAAACACTAGGATGCCATCTGATTAGATCCTTAAAATAGTATCTAAGATTTTATGGATTGAAGAATCCCTTGTGTAATCCTTTGAAGGAGGATTACTCAAAAAGCCTACAACCTCTCTTGGAGGGGCTGAAAATATCTACAATAAAAAAGTTATGACAAAAATCGTAACTTTATTTTCATTTACGAAGATTGGTAACGCAATGTTAAATTTCAGTTGTGCAGTTGATCGATCCAGACACAAAATCAAGCTGTACCTGTGGCTGGTAAACGAGGCTCGCGAACCTTCCACTACATCATCTCTTCTCCTCGGCACCTAGTATCTCGCGCTTCTTGTAGCGATCCGATTTTTTATGCTTTTGCTGCTATTGTTACATGCTGCGGGTGTTTGTATTCCTTTTTGGTTGTGCAGTTTATATCACGCTTCACGCTGCTGCATTTACGATCTATCATAGTTAGGTCTCCGCCGAAACATTCGGTAATCAACTAATCGAGTGTTTCAGAGTAAAGTTCTTGCTAAATGGTTCAAACAGCGGTCATGGTGATGATTTTGGGTTATAGGTATACATTAAATTAACACATACAGTATATCTCTCGCATTAAATATCATAACTGCAATGATCCACATCTCTAAAAAATATATTCGTAAAATGTTCTATTCTGCTGAAAGATCTTGTAAAAGTTTAAGAAGAACACAAAAAGCAAATTGATTAACGGAAATCGATCACGTGGATTACGTTCATATGGTACCAAACACAAGCTTGTGTTTCATTTACCATCTAAGTAACTGTACTTTATTTGAAAATAACATCAGAAATCAAAACCGAATTCAGTACTTTACCATTTAATTCCACTAGAGTTTGTATCCTTTGATAGATTCGCGTTTTTCGACATCAGCTGTAAGACCGTCTTTAGTGTCGTGTGCTAGACTCGACTCGTCATTGTCCACAGCTCTGCTCATAGATATCGAGCAGTTTGCAAACTTCAAACACCATGGTTAATGAAGAAATATTTTTTTAGATTGTGACAACACCTCATTTGGCATATGGACGTTTGGCCGAATAGAGAGGTTTAGCCGAATAAGGTATTTTTGCGAATTAATACAAAACATCTCGAGAAAACAGCATTTCATTAAAATAATAGAAGTTCTGAATGAAATATTATAAACTTAGTGTCATAATTAGTATAAAACAATGACTAGAACAAAAAGCTGATAAATTTTAAGAGGCGAAAATTCGGCCAAAACTTATATTTGACCAAACGTATATATGCAAAACATACCATTCCCAGTTGTCGATGAAAACCTTTACCTTCCATTTATTTTCTACAATGATTGATTCATAGCTCTTATCCACCATTCATAGATAGCTAAAACAAGCACCTCAAAAATTAATCTGTTCAAAAGATCTCCGTCTATTACGAACCCCAACTAGAGCAAAAAGGCACACTCTACATCAGCGCGCGAGAAAAAAAAAACTGTTGATCAGCAAACACTCTCACTGACAGAGTGAGCGTTCGTCGCTTGAATAATGGTTAAAAAGATCGGACCAAATGGCTATACAAATTCAGCTGATAACACTACGAAACATGTTTTTGTCTCAAGCATCAAAATACCGCCATTTAATTAATAGAGGGTAGTTGAATCCATTGAAGGTTTCAAATATATCGTAGAACGTTCAGTTTTTAAGATATTGGCTGTTAAAAATGCAAAATTTGTCAGAATTCAAACTTTATGTGTAATCAACAAAGTTACCAATACTTTTTCAGCAAGACCAAGTCGTGGGTTCGAATCCCACCGGTCGAGGATCTTTTCGGGTTGGAAATTTTCTCGACTTCCCAGGGCATAGAGTATCTTTGTACCTGCCACACGATATACGCATGCAAAAATGGTCATAGGCACAGTAAGCTCTCAGTTAATAACTGTGGAAGTGCTCATAAGAACACTAAGCTGAGAAGCAAGCTTTGTCCCAGTGGGGACGTAATGCCAGAAAGAAGAAGAAGAACCAATACTGTTGATGCGGAAAAGTTTTTTGTATGATTTAGAAAAGTATTATATTTTGTCATATAAGAGAAATGAAGTATTTTGTATGAAGACTGCAAGAATGTTGAAAAAGTTGTTTAATCAAAATTTAATAGCACAACTTAAACCAAAGTATATCCTAAAAGAGAATTGGAGTCGTACTTAGCATGATTGGTGGATTGATCACCAAAAAGATTGACAAACCCTACTAAAAATTTCAAGTAAACAAAAACAAGCGTTTTAAATATACCATTTTGGCGAAATATAACTCAAATTTGTGACGTGCTAGACCACATTCGACTCAACAACCTTTCACAAGAGACACATAATTTGATCCTAGAGACACCCAAATATGTGATTTGTGTTACACTGTGTAATCGTTGGCACAGCTATAACCCCTAACATGTACTCGAGTGTTCGAGAGTCTAGTGCACCTCCGAGCCATCACGTCAGTTAGTTAGTCATCGAAGTGGCTGTTAACTGTGGTTCGATGTGATGCCCTAAACGTTGTTGGCTGGCACAACACCGATGATGATGGTGAGGTCAAATGTGAGATGGTGGTGATCATGTGAGAAATATTTCAGCTGTGCTCTAATTCGTCGTGGGACTGGTCCTTCAGTTTACTACGAGCGGTTAGCAAATTCAGCAGTGCGGTAACCATATCTTTCACAATCGTCTCTTTTGTTGATTGGCAATGGATTTGCGAAAAATATATTAGTATAGAGCAGGAAATTTATGAAATAGAAAAAATGAAATGGGTTCAAATCGCATAATAATAAAATTAAATTAATGAACAATCGATAGAAAATTAGCATACGGAGTATCTTTGATAATGCAAACTATGTCATATCAAACAACATGTCATGTGTATTTATACATATTCTACAGATTTGAAATGAGAGCAACCCGGGAAGCAATTTTATGCTGTTCAAATGCTTTCCAAACTAATCTAAATCAGCCTTTGTTTGAACAACAGCTAAGCCTAACACTTACATCTGTTTATTCAGCCCCTAAACATTTAATTTGGGCATGCGTATACACATGCATAAACTGCTAAGGGAGCTATGATTCGATTTCAATTAGCACAATTTCTGTGATGTCGTATTACCTTATGGCTGCTCTTGATGTTCCTAAATTTGGTTTGGCATTCAAGATAATTATACCATGAAAAAACAGATTTTTTAAGAATTGTTTGATGAACTGTTGAAGGGTTCTTCTCCAAACAATCGATTACTATCAAGGCTATATGAAGACACCAATTAAATTAACTGTTTCATACATTCCAGACATGTTCTATGAATCCAGTTTTGGATTAGCATTGTGGATTAAAAATCATTTTCTCAGTAAAATATGTATCGCTCGAAAGTGATCAACTTCACCCCATTTAACGGTAATTCTGTTTGTAGAACAGACAGCAACCATGAACAGCTCAAGAATCGGTTATTCATATTTAATTCAACAATGAATGAAGAAGAGATCAAAATCAGGAAATGAATCAAGAGAAAATTGAAAAAATCACTCACTTATCCCTCTCTGTAACAATCATGATTTGCAGCACCTTATGAAAGACTGTTTATCGCATACTACTAGGGAGCCGGATCCAATTTTTGGCCCTTTAGATTCACTGCGGGTTTTTTTAATGCTACTGAGCTCATATTTGGCTACAATATGCGTCGTATTGAAGTGCTTCTTATTGCAATGTTTCAGACAATTCGGCCGCGAAAAACCCCCCATGCCAAAGGGAATCATGTAAGTACCCAAGTAGCTCTGCACCCTACACTGCCGTAGAAAGTCATTAAATGAAAAATCAACTTACTGAAATCTGTGAGATTGTTCTAGAAAATTTGTTAATTGTCCCCGCCACCTTCGTATTTCATCTTTGCGTTACATCACTTATGTTTGCGTTTACATACTCTAGAATAAGCATCCCCACACCATAACTTTTGGATTACAAACTTTTTTGTTAATTTAAGAATAAGCGTTTGTCTGTTCGTATAAGACTCATAATTTAACTTTTGATCTCGATATGGAGAAAGGGTGCGTGTCTGCTCAAAAAACATGATCTCAGCCAATTTGGGATGCAAACGTGCGTGACGTAGGAATGTCCAGTATCAACAGTTTCTCAAATTGTCAGTAATTTCAGTCTTTTTCCTTTCCTAGATTCAAACATATGGAATGGAGATTCCGAAACTTTAAATATATTGGCTTTTGTCAGACCTTTTTTCCTACTCCTTCAAGCAGGATCTAACTAATAACTGTATTCTATAATCTATCGAGCTCGAGCTCATTCTTGAATTTATCACTGGTTCCATCTTTTCTAACTAAGAACTGAATATATATGTCTATCACGTTCAATGAGAGGTCTCTGCAACTCATTAGTATGTATTCATCGAATCACAATTTCCAGCTGTGGCTAGGACGTGGCCAGACCAGCTCTCAACTGTTGAGAGATGCGACAATAGACTGATGCAAATTTTGAAGTTTTTGCTCCCCTATGCTTAATCGGTGTCAATTATGATGAAAATCATTCTCCCAAAATTTGAAGTGATTTGGAAGAAATTTGGTTGTGCACAGGCCATTTGAAGTTTCTATGGAAATTACTATGGAAAAGACAAACCTTTTGTGTTCAGTCTTCTAACTGCTCGTAATAATAATCTATGGAAAAGTGAACAAACTCTACTCATGTGAAATCTTCCCAGCTACAACTTTGCCGAAGACCACATTTTGATGGGATGTAATAATAATTTGTTGATAGTGATAACAAAGTCTAAATTATGCTGAGATGATCATTTAACTACTTTCAGAGCAACACTGTGGTTTTGCTGTAGAACATAGTAGCCTGGATTACTTTGATCTATTCTACCCGCCAGGAGCACCACTGTTGCCTGCCGAGCAGTTGGTTAAGCATGCAGAATGCAAACCCAGTTTACGATTAAGAATAGCAATTTATCCTTAAGTCCTATCAAATTGTGGACTTCAGCAAAGTTGTAGCTGAAAGGATTTCACATGAGATGAGTGTGTTCACTTTCCCATAAAATATTATGTCGAAGAAATAGAGGCCTGGACACAAAAAGTTGGCGTTTTTCATAGTAATCTCCATATAAACTTCAAATGGCTTGTGCACAGTCAAATTTCTTCCGAATCATTTCAAACTTTGGGAGGATGCTATTTACCATAATACAAATCGTTTAAGCATAGGGGAGCAAAAATTTCAAATTTTGCATCACTCTAATGCGACAATCTTGTCTTGTTTGGAAACTCTAATTGATTTGCGGATAAGAAGGAGTCAAACCTTATTGAATGGAACAGGGGATAGTCATAATGATTAGGATGAGACACCTGGAACGTACTATAGAGTGGTCATGTCATCTGGTGATTCTGGTAATGCTCCAGAGAGCCTCATCCTCGAGAATCTTGAAGTTTGAATCCTATAGGGCTTGTTCATATATTTCATAACGCTTAAATAGGCGTTTTTGGCCACCCACCCCCTCGTGACGCTTTTTGTATTCATACTCTACAATTTTTGTATTAGCCGTAACAACGTTCGGACACCTACCTACCCCCTAAAGCGTTATGAAATTTGTGAACGGGCCCATATTAATTTGGATCCGAATATGTTTCGTCTTTGCCACTTCTCCCTGGGCACCTGGAACCTACTACAGAGTAATCAGTGCATCTTACTATTCAGAATATGCTTTCGAAAGCATCATCTTGAAATTTGATGCATAGTTTGATATGATTCCGAATAATCTTCTTCTTCTTCTTCTTGGCATTAACGTCCCCACTGGGACAGAGCCGGCTACTCAGCGTAGTGTTCTAAGAGCACTTCCACAGTTATTAACTGAGAGCTTTCTTTGCCTAAATTGCCATTTTGTCATGCCCAGGGAAGTCAAGGAAATTTCCATTAGGAAAAGATCCTCACTGTTAAAAATAATGAAGATTACAAGTCTGAAATCATGTAAAGATGTGTTATATGTCATGTAATCACACAGGATCCTGCTGGATTACATGACTTATGATTGAAGTTTACTTGACATATCATGTAAATATCCATGAAATTCCACACTCCAATTATGTGCATTACATATCTCAGAAATTTACACGTTTCGTTCGAGCTGTGCTTCACCGACCGGGAATCAAACCCAGACACCTTCAGCATGGCTTTGCTTTGTAGCCGCGGACTCCAACCACTCGGCTAAGGAAGGCCCCTGAACGAATAATAGGGTAACCAATATATTTTAGATCCTAATATATTTTGGATCCCTGGGCCATTTTCCTGCAAATTTACAGTTTGAATCGAAAGACCAACTCAATTCGCATGCCATTTGGAAAGAAAGGACTATTCCGCACTTGCATCATTCGTTTGTACAAAGAAAATGTGTTTATTTTATATGAAATTTGGATCGTTTGAACAATTAATTAATTGGGACCAAAAACTAAAATCGCTTCCTTAGGACCCCCTAATAATACGACCATTACCCTATATACATGATTGGTAATTCAAATATAGCTGACCATGTATATGGTCATTGCCGTTCCACCTGAGGTTGTATGAACATTACTAAAAAGAAGAGCATCATTTATATAACTGACGCCTTTAATTAAATATTCCTCGTGGTCTTTTATTTATGGTGGTACAATGGGTTGTGTCAGTCATTTGAAATTGATGTAAATGATCAAATGTTATTTCGTCTTAACGACATCCGGCTTAACGGCATTTGGCCCAACGACCTGCACCCGTTACAATGTTTTCATAATGGTTGATTAAAGTTTGTAACAACTCCTTCAAGGAATGTAATTTAGTTTAGCTGAAATGAAGCGAAAAAATTATGTTGGTCAGAGTGTTTCGAAACGCCCAAGCAAGACGGTTTGTTTTCGGGACGCCGGGAGTTTGTTTTTGTTTTTCGATTCGCGCGTTTTGCTGAGCAGTGCTTCGGAGAGCCCAAGCAAGACGGTTTGTTTTCGGCACGCCGAGAAGTTTTACGGTTCGCGTTGTGTGAGTGCGAAAAGATATCCGTGTTATGTTGGGCATGGATTACCATCTGGTGATCTCGTTTCATGCTTATAGTGACACATTTTTTAATGACAGCATTAATTTTATGTAATGTTAAGGTGAAGATGAACCGAAGCCAAACCTCAAATTTTCAAGAGCACGAATCTGGAGAACCGAACACCCATTTGAGCTGAAAACTTAATCAATTGGTCACACCCAGCTAGTGACCAATCGATTAAGTTTTCAGCTTTAACGGATGTATGGTTCTCTAAATTCGTGCTCTTGAAAATTTGAGGTTTGGCTTCAATTCATCTTCACCTTAAAACAAACTTTGTATGGCTCGTCATTACAAGTGTCGGCATTATGCCTGTTTTATATAATTTCAATATACATAAATTTTATATCTTTAACATTACTAAAAACATCTTATGAATGGTTCGACATTATGGATGTTGACGTATATTTTAAAACTCCTACAGTCAACTCTCCCTTACTCGATATTGAAGGGACCATCGAGATAGGGAGGTATCGAGTTACAGAACACAAAACCAATGCAACTGCGATCCAAGGGACAATCGAGTTAGCCATGAAAACCAACTTGTACTATGGTTCTCTAACTCGATATCGAGTAAGGGAGAGTTAACTGTATCAAAAACTTTTCATCTCCAGACAAAAATGTACAGCGTTACCCTTCTGTAATTTTCAAATAAACTATGTGTGGTTCGTCACTACAAGTGTCAGCATCATTCCTGTTTCATATTATTTGAAATATATACATATATTTTTCTCTTTTCGCTATTACTAATAACATCTTTTGATTGGTTCGGCATTATGGATGTTGACGTATATTTTAAATCTTCAACCAAAAACTTCTCGAGACAAAATGCAAAACTAGCTTTAAGTTGAAGTTGTATTTTCCCTCCTCGAAATTGAATCCCCCGATCTCTAAAACTATAGATGATTTTTAGCATTAGAACACATGGGTTACAAAATATGTATATATGAGCCAATGAGGTTCATCGTCGTACTTGTTTTACAGCATTCAGATGTTTGGTATTATCCCCATAATAGAAAAAAAGATCAGAAAATCCATAAAAAAAATTCAATTTCACCCGAAATTAGGGCATTCAGCTATCCCCGCGTTTAGCTTCAGCAGCCCATTAACCAGGCAATGTTCAGCATATACTCTTCAGCGTTCAATGTTATTTGAAAATAAACGAGCTCACCTATGTGGGACCCAGATAGCCGTAGCGGTAAATGCGCAGCCATTCAGCAAGACCAAACCAAAAGTTCAAATCTCGCCGGTCTCAGATCTTTTCATAAACAAATTCGAAGTTGTTCAAAATTGGAAGTTTAGACGAATAAATGGCAAGATTATTACGAATTTTGACGGCTTTCGGTTATTTAAATGCTGATTATGCCATCTAGCTAAGTTTATAGTTGTGAAATTATATTTATTATTATTTAAGACGCTTTTAGCGAACCAATCCAGAATAGTGATCGGTTATCAATTGTAAAATTCGTTCAAAAAACACATGGTCTCAACAATTGGTGTAATCTATAGGTAATTTTTAAGCTTTTGTTAATTTATTAACACTTTAATTTCCTTGTTTTTCAGGCTCTCTTCTTACGTGATCAGCGATCGAGCGTACATGACTACCCTTGCGTATAAAGAAAACTCATTAATAATAAACACCTCAATGGACCGATGCACGAGTTCACTATTTGACGTTTGAGCGGTGCCGTGTTATTTACGTGACCTTGACAACAAGTGAATTCGGCACCGCTCAAACGTCAAATTAGTGAACTCGTGCATCGGTCCATAAGCCATTTTAAAAGACGTTCGGATGATGTTTACTGGCGGGTCACTCATTGTTATTCTTCGAAAAACTAGCATGATATGTGAATTGCGCAGGCTACGTTCTTGTTGGTGATGACGTTCCCGTCTCTTTCTGAGTATGTTTCATGTTTTATGTTACCAGCAGATGATAAAAAATCTTCCCCACCTGCTGATTTTAATTTTACTTGGGAAGATTGAAAAGCTCGTAATGGTGCTAGGACAAATGTAGATAAATGGGCCCGCTAGCAATTTTAAAAGCTTGTAAATAAACTAAAAACATGTAATGCGAAACATCTCATAATAGTTGCAGAAACGTCTCATATAACAAGTTAAAGAATGATGATTTTTCAGCACGAGTCGCACATTTATCCAACGAGGCTTGCCGACTTTGTACAACTTTTTTTGCAATTTCGTAGAAGATCACTTGAGAGTATCAGAAATCACATCAGGATACATACACCATTATTTTGAAATTTCTGTAAACTGTTGTGCAATGATTCGTTGGGTAACTCAAAACAGTTGCGTAATGAAAAAGCGTTCGGTAATGTTCATTATGCAACTGATTTTAGTTGCATACTGACTATTACAACACTGTACAAATCATTGCAGGGAAGTATTATAAACACAGTTTTTTTTCTTTACTTTTCTACTTCTATGAGATAACAAAAAATCAATGCGCCAAAGTTATACAAGCAACTTTAATCTTTACAGTACTGGGTGCCGACATCAAAGTTTCAAAATTCTGTAACTTCATAATCGTTTGAACGATTTTGATACAATTTTCAGGAAAAATCACAAATAAGATATAATTTTGGTTCATGTATTGAAAATATCAAATTTGGTGATGGTTTTGGACTTATTGGGTCCATATTTGTTGGGGTATTTCGTAATGGAAATGATGAGTAAATTCAAGAAACCTTATTAATAATTTTATAAAACTAGTGTAAATTGATCTACTTGTATCAACTGTTTTAGTTTGGAGAAGCATACAAATACGACAAATGGTGAATTTGCAAAGAAAGCTCAAAAGTCATTAATGTGGAAGAGCTTATAAAACACCAAGTTGAGGAGAAGGCTTCATTCCGGTTGGGTCGTAAGGCCGAAAAATTCTGGCCTACTTTGTACGGAAATCCAAAAATTGGCACAGAATTCTTTTTTTAAGGCACTCTGTGCTCGTGGCCACTACTGTGCCGGAATCAGGTGATCTGTAGCTTTCTTTACCGATACAGATCTATTTTTAATTTATATATATTTACATCAACTTTCACTCTCTCCTACTCTTTTACTCTCACACCGAGCAGGTAGGAGAGAGTTCTGTTGTTAGTGAGGCTAGCTGCCTGGGAAGAGGGTCAGTTTGTCTCAGTCACCATCTGATACTGACGGAGGATGGATGTGCTCCCCAAAGCACGGTCCTCCGTGAGGCGTCTTCTGGTGGCTGGACGGGTTTTTTTGTGAAGGGGCTGGGAATCGAACCCATGACCTTCCGCTTATGAAGCGAAAGCGTAACCTGAAGGCTACAGACCCCCCTAGCACAGAATTCTTGTAGGTCGAAAATCAGTGCTTTTCCCTATGAATACTGTCAAGTAAATCAATGTAACATTGATTTTCTAAAGCTTCCAACAAGGTCTCTTTCATTTTTTCCTTAATTTTAAATATGAAATTAAATCAAAACATATAACTCTCGCATAATCTGAGATAACGCCCTCAAAGCCATTGGTAACCATGTGTGTAGCTCGTTGTTTCTGAGCAAATGAATGAATAAGCATCCAAACCAACACCATCGGCAGGTAGAGAATGATCCTTTCTTCATCATAGAGTTGTTAAATGACGTGTAAATCTATTCAAATGCTCAGAAAAAACGAGCTACACACATGGTTACCAATGGCTTTTAGGGCGAGATCATAAGTTATGCGAGAACTCATTTGTGATTATTCCTGAAAATTTTATCAAAACGAAGGATTGCGAAGTTACAGAGGTTTGAATATTCGATGTCGGCACCCAGTACTGTAAAGGTTAAAGAAGACAGTTTTTGTCTTAAGCTTAAATCTCTGAATGCATCCTTCCTCGTAAATCTATTTTCTAAATCATAGTGCAGTGTTAATTGGTCAGAGAGATGCTTCTCATTTGGTGTGTGATTCTTTTGTGACCTTTTACGACTTTTTATATTTCACAATATTCAATTTTGTAGGCCTCAAACACATTTCCATAATTTCTATTCGAGTTCCGATTTAAGTGGCTACTCATTACGAGGGGAGGTTATTGAAGCCACCCGATCCGATCAGAGGCTAACGGATTTTACACTTCACTGCATCAACGGTATATAAACGGCGGTGGAGTCTGCAATGCAAGTAATTACCGTAATTGATTTTGACCAGTTTGGCTTGACCTTTGAGGAAAGTGGAATCGCATTGAAGAACCATTTTCTTCGTCTGTATTCTTACGCAATGACATTGGCCCGGCACGTTCAGTTTGCTCGATTGCATTTCTTGTGACCTGAAGGGTAATCTGTAGGTTCTCCTGAAATGTCAACTGTCCATGTATGGTAACCACATCAATATTGGGATTTCTTTCCTATCGAGATCCATCAGTAGCATGTTGTTCCCTAGTTCTGATGAGGCGCTTCATATGTATACTACCTGCCAAGCTGCCATCAATTCCAGATCTACTAACCGGTTGAACCAGTGCATTGTAGAGTACTAAATATCAAGGACAACCTTTCAATTCAGGCTCGCTCTGTTTTACATTGTGCGCACATGCATTTTTCGAGTGCAACCGGTATAACCATAAACACTTGCATGATGCGCCTTTTGGCGACCAATAGCTGCACCAGCTTGGATGAGTGCATATTACAACAGACCTTGAAAATAAAAGAGGCTCGTACAAGATCGAACGAATTGAATCTTATTGCTTAGCCTTAGGGTGGTTCAAATAACAAAATAGTTTTTAAATGCTATCTCCCACATCTTCCTTACAATTTTTAAGATAAAAATAGAGTTCTGCCAATTTTTTAGACAATTTTGGGATGATTCAAGTGAGGCTCAAAACATAGGGTGTTAAAATGCAAATTTGAATGAATTTTATAAATTTCTTTATAGTAATTTGCGTTTTGATGGCACAGACTTCTCCGCCAAAGGAAGAAGCCTGCGTGTAATCTGTAGTTGATTACAAACAAGTTTGGATTTGTTTTCTTCATACTAGCAAAAATGGAAGATTCCTGCTAGTACTTCCCAAACTCAACTTATTATATTCCCACATAAAAGCCTTTAATTTGAAACCTTCAAGTAGACATGTTGTTACGATGAGAGGGGCTGGTCAGACGAAGTTAAGTATCTAGGGCACATGCTAGATGAAATAATAGCTTTTAATAAACACATTGAGGGCATTCTCGTCAAATGTCACAAATACATAAAATGTCTGTATCCACCTATGTATTAACAGAAAATCGAAACTCTGCCTTAAAAACAAGCTTTTGATCTTCAAACAAATTTTCAGGCCAACCATGTTTTATGCTGTAGCAATATGGACTAGCTGTTGTAATACCAGAAAGAAAGCTTAGCAGAGGATTCAAAATAAAATTAAAAAATAAAATAAAATTCACAATCATTTTAGACAAAAATCGTTGCAATATTCTATTGCCACATTGAATGCGTTTTATATTTAGGATAAGTTAATTGAAAGCGTTTTTTGTTTCTCTTATGAGCAAGCGAATACAACACAATTTAAAAATTCTTAAACCGCTATGGCAAATGATATGTAATATGCTGTTAACAAAATGTTAATAAAGGCTTTATTTAGTTTTACCAAATAAGGGTGATAGTGTTGCCACCAATATAGAACACCTAGATATAATAAATGAATGTAATGTTTGAAATGGTTCTAATAAAGCAATTAAAAAAAGGTCATTCCCATTTAAACTTTCATCGTTTTGTGTCACCTGAAATGTCTGAAAATTTAACAGAACTTTATTATTACCATAAAAATTATAAGAAAGCTATGGGAGCTGATTTTTTCAAACTTTACTTTGTAATTTGAACCGCTCTACTCAGCACTCTGCATCATGCGTACATCATCATCAGCATCATCAACAACAGGGGAAGGAGATCTGATGGAAACACAAGACATTTATCGGTGGGGCAGCTCTCGCGCTGTTGAGCTTACAAAAGGTGTCGAGAAAATGTGCCTTGCCTGGGATGATGTGTACGGTCATGATTTATATAGGGTCGTTGAATTTATTCGTGCAACCGACAACTTCTCATGACTTGAAGCTGTGTGAAGTGTTCAAAATTTCGTATTTATGAGATGAAATCTGGCTTGTACGCAATTTTGCCATTATGTGGAAGTCTCAGGCAGTAGACAGATTACCGACATACAACGGATGCAACGATGAGAAGCTGGTGTTATTTGTATGGAAACATAAGTCAGGTTCACATGATGTTTCATAGTTGGTATCTTGCTTTAACTGGATACTCAGCTAATGCATTATTAAAAGTAAACTTGTGAGAAAGCCTACGATACATTCACTTTTCTTTATACTGTTTATTTCAATCATGGGCTTTTCGAGATCGAACGTGAAATTTGAACTAAAATAGGGTTCATCAGAAGAGCCTTCCTCAGACTCAACGTAACGCCTGCGGTTTTGAAGCAAAGCCATGCGAAAGGCGTCTGGTTCAGATTCTCCCAGTACTTCTCCAATCAATATGAACTAGGAATACGAAAATCGCTTGAGAAATGCCTCATGATTGTAGCGACTGAGTGAGTTAAAAGTTGTAACTTATGCCTAGAACAGAACCGTAACAGGAATCAAAAACAAAATACCAAAAAGGATCCAAACAGAAATATAGAAAATTAAAAAACGCCAAACAGGATCATTCTTTTTTATTTTTAATCATTCTATCCAATTCTGACTGCCTGCCAATATGAACAATTCGTTCAGTAATTAATTTCACAAATTGTTCGGTAATCATTCACGAACGATTTGTAACGTTTTGACAGCTGCGTTTTGCTTTTATTTACGGATTGTTCGGTTATTGTTAGCTTTATCGAAAGCATTACCAAACGCTCAGCGGTTTATATTTCGGTAAAAAAAAAATACCGAAGACGGTGATATTTTCTAAGTGTGTATCAAATCAAAATTTAAGTTAATTTCAATCAAAATCTAGTTTAATTTTGCCATAAACTGGGTTGTTAATGTATGGAGAGATTTTAAAAGATAAAACAGATATAGAAGTTTGATTCAAACTTTTTTGATGTTTGTAGAAGTAAACAATTTTTTTTTACGATTTGAAACAAACCAAATATTTAGTTTGATATGTTGTAGATTCATGCAGCGGTCTACTGTCAGATACATCCTAAAATGTAAGCAGTGAAAGCTAATGTATTGTGAAATCTTCTAGTACCAGGTATTATATCTTCACATGTACGCATGTTGGTAAGCATAACTTATTTATCAAAGCATTGCTCAACCTTTCATTTCACAATCGCTTCCAGAAAGACTGACTTTCAGCTACTCAATTAAATTTAAGATTCCTGTTGTTCAAATTCCTAGGCAAAGAAGGAGAGCTCATAGGTAAAATTTGAAATTCCCACATTGTTAAACAACAATGGTTCATATTTGTATATTTTTCAGATAATGTTTCCAGAAATTTTCCGTTACCTCGCGGATTTACACGAACTCATTAAGAGAATGGAGTGCCATGGGTTGATAGATTGGTCATGCCGTCCTCATCGGGAGCTGCATATTAAATTACTCATTAATTTATTATTAAATGCTTCAAATTAAAAATATATATATGCCTTTGAATCACTTTTTATTTACTGAAATATTTACAATGAAAGCAAAACAGGATTTCTTACAAAGATTTTGTTAAAAACAAACAATAAAATTGTTTGTTGCACAATATACTTTTGTTATTCCAAACTGCTTTTCTAAGTTAAAAATACCCTAAAATATTTGTTGTTTTTACTGCAGTTGTTAAAAACAGTTTACTAGTTGTTAAAAACAGATGACATTTCTATGGCAAAAACCACCTAAAATTTTAGTTTGTTTCAACCAACGTGTAAAGTGAAATCAAACTAAGAACATGTTTGTGCAAAATTCAACCTAAAATTTAGTTTGAAATGAAGCGAATATCAGTTGTATCTACCATTTTTTTCTCCGTGTTACAAACTCGTTTGCTTGGGCTTTCGCGAAGCACTCCAGTTTTTACCAAAACTAAAACCATACACCAAATTTTCGATCAATCTTCCAGCAATTTCATTTGCTGAAACTAAAAATCCCAAAATCCGGGTGTAAATTTTTCAAATTGGGTAATATTTCCATATGCATTTTGATGTGTCTGGAAAGCGTTTGCAAGTTTCTTTGAGGAAAAAAAAAACAAACTGTTTATGACGAGCGTATGCTAGTCTACGTGTGTTCAAATGTCACTAAGCACTATAAAAATCAGCAAGAGTTTGCTAATTTACAGGAATAAAAATTTAGTTTGTAGACATTCCTCAACGGCTCAACCTTCATGGTTTTGAATACCTGTGACTGTTTTCTCTAAATAATAGGGTAATTCGCATATTCTTAAACAGTCAATTAGCGAATATTTCGACATTTGAACAATAGGATAAAATTTTGCTCGATAAAATCTTGTTTTTGTTGAATAGTACAAGAGTTTATTCTTGCTACTACTTTTAAATTTTAATTTTTTATTTACAAAATTGATCCAAATATGAACCTTGACACTTCTGATCATGTTTGACGTTCACTTAGTCGACAAAAACGCCACAGGGGCTCAACTTTTTTACACTTGGGTTGTTCCTATGAACTAATCCATCGGTGTACTAAAATTACTCGGTCCAAGAATTGTGACACTTGAGCGGGTCCAGAACACGAGGGGAGCATGGACTTATCCACGGTCTTCTTTTATTGTCGATTTTCTTTTTCTTGTCGGCTCTAAATGCGGGCCGTGTTTACATAAAATGATTTGCGGACCAACATCCAGTGGAGGAATGTTCACCGAATGAACATGAAGTGGGTGAATGTGCAGCGAAATCGTTCATTTTCTGTAAACATGGCCCGCAGTAAAGGTTTTCTTCGCTGGAAGTTGCAGCGTGACGTCATCGTAGATTAGTTCATACGGAAGCGTGCCCCGCTCAAGTGTCAATTCTCGGACCGATGGATAAGTCTAACTTACATTTCGGAAAGGACACGGAAAACAAAATACACCCAAAATTTGAGATTAAATCAAGGGGTGTGATGAAACCTAAAAAAATTGTTTTTTTCGGTTGTAAACCAACGAAAAGCATTTAAATATTGAGTAAACATGTTTTCTGGCCAAAACTTAAGCGCTTGGTACTAGTATCGGGACAGGGCTTTAGGACTCTATTGGCGAATTATCTTAGATAAATTACTATTTCAATCATTCATGGTCATCGAAATGATTCAGCAATGATGACCGAAGAAACTCGTATTGTGGGGCAGTTCACTTTTATAACATATGTAAAAATGTCGTCCGAGCATACATAGACATAGACCCCATAGAGGGGTGACATTGGGTCATTGTAATTGAAATAACTTGTATTTGAGAACATGATTACAAAACTATTTACAGATGAAAAATATTGATGAAATACGATACAAACAAGACGAGCAGACATCTGTTTCACAAGTATGATAAACCCACTTAAAAGTAAGATTATACCAAAAAATTGAAGAGCTATGTGCAAAAAGTATGTAAAACTAGCATTCATCGTCAAGTTTACATAAATTTTCTTGTTTTTTTTCCCTAAAATCGTCTTCAAAGTCTTATCTTGCCATAAAGCCCATTCCTTTTCCCCAAAGATGTAATGAACTAATGATTACATTAAAGTTTATTGTAATCATTAGTTCAATACATCTTTGGGGAAAGGGAAAAGTATCGTTTTGCCCATATAAAAATTTTACTTTCACGGTGTAAAGAATAATTCTACCTAAGCGGCAATCAGAGATATTGAACTTCAAGGCATTTTTTTTTTTAAAGTCCACTGTGCAGTGTTGTTTTTTGTACCAAACGTTACTTAGAATTCTCTTGGAAACATTTTTGATTTTTTTTTCGTAGTTTTCCACTATACGAGACAAAATAGTCCCATAGGGCAGCATGAATCATCATACTAAATCTGTTGAAAAAATAATATGTATGTGACAGTTTTATACAAAAACTGGATTAAAGTCTGATTTGATTCATGAAATTACATGTTTTGCTGAAAATTCAATAAATTTTATGTATGGTACTCAGAACTCTAAAATCCTAAATCTAACTTCTGAAATATCGATCAGAATTATGCGCATCCATATTGCATTAAACCCTCTCTTTCTTGATTACAAAACTATTTACAGATGAAAAATATTGATGAAATACGATACAAACAAGACGAGCAGACATCTAAGTTGTTTCACAAGTATGATAAACCCACTTAAAAGTAAGATTATACCAAAAAATTGAAGAGCTATGTGCAAAAAGTATGTAAAACTAGCATTCATCGTCAAGTTTACATAAATTTTCTTGTTTTTTTTTTTCCTAAAATCGTCTTCAAAGTCTTATCTTGCCATAAAGCCCATTCCTTTTCCCCAAAGATGTAATGAACTAATGATTACATTAAAGTTTATTGTAATCATTAGTTCAATACATCTTTGGGGAAAGGGAAAAGTATCGTTTTGCCCATATAAAAATCTTACTTTCACGGTGTAAAGAATAATTCTACCTAAGCGGCAATCAGAGATATTGAACTTCAAGGCTTTTTTTTTTTTTTTTTTTGAATTCCACTGTGCAGTGTTGTTTTTTGTACCAAACGTTACTTAGAATTCTCTTGGAAACATTTTTGATTTTTTTTTCGTAGTTTTCCACTATACGAGACAAAATAGTCCCATAGGGCAGCATGAATCATCATACTAAATCTGTTGAAAAAATAATATGTATGTGACAGTTTTATACAAAAACTGAATTAAAGTCTGATTTGATTCATGAAATTACATGTTTTGCTGAAAATTCAATAAATTTTATGTATGGTACTCAGAATTCTAAAATCCTAAATCTAACTTCTGAAATATCGATCAGAATTATGCGCATCCATATTGCATTAAACCCTCTCTTTCCCATGGTAGCTCCAGTACTCCATTTATTTTCGACGAACTTTAGACAAACCAAATCAGATGAATACTATGTAGTAGTAATCCTTTATAAGAGAGATTCGCTTCTGTGTTTATAAGACAGATTCATTTCTGTCAAAGTGTGAGCCAAACGAGCAGCGAGAACTGTCAAAGCGTGAGCCAACCGAACACGCGTTATGTTTGTTTTGAACTTTACTTGAGGAGTAATGTAATGCGCTTGAAATTATTTCGGTAAAAGTTGTTTTGCATAAGGCAAAATGTATGAAACATTTTCCTTTTTTAATTTTTATCAATGAGATTTTTAATTGTTGATTTTTTCTGGTGTTCATTAGTTTAGAAATGTAGCTCAAAGATCTATAACGAAACAAAATACACTTCTTAGCAATGAGGAAGTCATGTCCGTGTTACAATATTATTCTCGACGCCCAGCAAAATCAGCACTGCTGGTCTGCTGCCAAATCATTCCATTTTATTTCCGCTTATCTCTAACTACTATGCAGTAGTTACTATAAAATGGTTCTGCACTCATCAGAACAATCCAATAGTCAACCAACTGTTTCAATAGTAAAACTATTGATAAACAAACAATTTTCTACAAAAAATATCGAATTTTTTTAACTGATTTCCAAACTTTGTCTGTTTAAGCACTTTAATCGTGGGAAAAAAAGGTTAAACTACTAAAATGGCATGTAGGTATTGAATAGTGAAAGATGAAAAATCGATACTTGTAAAAAATCTCAATTCAATTGACAAAACTTGTTTTTTAATCCAAAGTCTCAAAAATGTAGTATTTTTCATTATTTTGAGAACGTATAAAGAGATCATGCACAAATTATGTCACGCTCCGAGGAAGGGGGGGGGAGTGGCGTGACAAGCCTTACAACAATTTCTAAGGGGAAGGGGGCCAAAAAAGTGCTATGTTTTTAATTTGGCGGTCACATTAAGCGGTCAAAGAAACGGGGATACCCGGTATATTGTATATCTGATCATTATTTTATTTTTTAGTAGAATTTCAAACATCTCATTCATTTCTTGTATCTAGGAGTTCTGTGTTAGGAAACACTATTATCCTTACTGGTTTATCTGAGAATTTATTACAATACAATAAATCGTTATACAAACGTGATTTCGTGTTGACAAGTTTCTTCTGACAAAACCACGTGTTATAATAATTCCTAATCTGTTGAGACACATCTTTGCTAATTGATATTCAATACAACCGAAGCTACTTAAGATGATTGCGAAACAAACTTACCCAAGTAGCGACAGTATGTCACATAACCATTGAATCAGCACAAACCGTGTGTACCTACCTAAGTCAAGTTAGACGACATTTGTGATCAGCGCGGATCGGGGTTTGCTTATAGCCTTAGCTGGACCCACCAAGACCAATTGGGGTGGCGAAGATCACCCTGAAAGGTAACGCGGTAAACGAACGGACAACAAGACAAATGCCGTGCATCCACTCACTTTCGTTTGATTTTCCCATCCATACAAGTAAGTAGGTTTAGTTTGGTGGCTGCATTGCAAGTCGGTACGTAACACGCACGCGAGCGGTGGTGTGGTACGCGTTTAAAAGATCATTATTAAATAATTTATTTAACGGGAGATTACACTGGCGATGTTGTAATGAACCCCACAAATGATAAACTGAAACGCTATTTTGTATCACACTTCGAATTCGGATCGGCGGTATGTTTTGTATGTGATGATTAATGAGATTACTCAGATAGATGAATGAGATTATTCAAAGTGTTCTAAATTTCTGTAGTTCTACGTTTTAGGATTCCGCCTTTCTATTTTTTCAACATCCCAACTTCAAACTCTTCAGCTGCGTTTATAGTCGCAAATACCGAGATGTTAATTATGGAAGGTTGCATTTATGTGACATGAAACTTTTTTCATTAAACTAGACACACAACTACAATTCAGTATCCTTCATGGAAGAAGACTGATCGTTGTAGGAATCTAGTGAAATGATTTCGAGTGACATACTTTACATCACGCTTCCCAGCTTCCACGGTTTTACATTGCAATTCACAATAGTGCGTGCAAATGATTTTAATTAAGACACATTCTCGCGTTGATTAACGCCGTTTCTCATCGTTGGTGAATGGTGGTACAACAGACAAACAGACATAATATTATATGCTTTGTCAATTGTCCACGTGTTTAACGATGGATTTGAAAACAGCGTAGCACAATCAATATATTTTGACTTAAATGCTAGAAAATTTATGTGCTTACATATCGCTTTTGTTCGCGTTTAATGTCGTCGTTAGTGTCGATTAACCCCTCTACCAGCAGCTTCACTTTTTTTAACACAAAAAAAATCAAACAGCGATACCTTTTTTTGTTTTTTGATATTTTTGAACCATTTTTTCCCAAGCCTGCAAAAAACTCTTCTATTTTAAGAATCTGTGTCAATATATATCATTTGTCATATGGTTTTGAAGATATATAGATGTTCCTTGGGGGACCGACATTCCCCCTACCAAAAAATATTTGGCCGCCAACAAAATGGTCAATTCAGTCAATTTATCAAAAAACTAAAATGTGGGCTATACAATGTCAGGTTATAAGGTGCTTCTCTGACAAAATCAAGGAAATTGATTGAGTTGTCTTCAAGAAATCTTAAAATTACAAAATGATATTTTTTGAAGATTTCCAGATCTTTATACAGCCTGATAGGTACCAGAATTGAAAATGTTCATAACTCCAAAACGGTTGCACCAATTTGCTTCATTTTTTCACAACAGAATTCATTGAGGTATTGTTTCGAAAAGCGAGCGATCGAACATGATAAAAATTCTGTAGCCTATTAATTTACGTGGGTTATGACAAAACGTTGGTTTCCCAAGAAATTTAGGAATATCTCCGGATTCAAATGACCAATGATCAATATCGACAAAGATTCTCGAAATACAAGAGTTTTTTGAGGGCTTGTAAAAAATGGTGCAAACACAACGAATAACAAAAAAATATCGCTGTTTGAATATTTTTGTGGTAAAAGCTGCCGGTAGAATGGTTAATAAAGAATCAGTCTACATGTTACATCTGTTACTCTATGGTGATACATCATTCAAAGAGTTGGAAGCCACATTCACTCTCCTGCATCTACTTAGTTTGGCCAGAAGAACTGCTTAATTGAAAAAGTTTTATCCGAGCATACAGCAATACACCGTCATCCAAACAGATGGTTTCTTCTGAAATGTTATGCCCGCCTTCGATACCGTTCGCACTTTGTAAGTGCATAATGCTTCATTGTTGATTTAAAGTTTTTTTTTGCAATAACTAGGGTGGTAGTACAAGTAGTGGAATACCCGAGAATAAACATTCTTGACAAAATAATCAAGTCATATAAATGTTCGATTTTATTGTTAATAGAAAGTTTGTTTTTCTCTAAGAAAAAACTTATACAGAATTTAAGATAAAAAAAATACCACTACATTCCAATGCATTAACCCCACTAATAGCAACATAAATGTTTGCAAACACCATGAAAATTCAGTTTTTCCTATCCTATGGCGGCCAAATATTTTTATTTTTTCAAATGAAGCTCCTATGTTTTATCTTTCGGAAACCATGTTATTGTGAAAAGGTTGTTGAATAAATTTTCGAGTTATGGCAGTTTGAGTGAGGCAAGATTTGTCAAAAATCGAGGGGTCCTCAATAACTGTTTTGATTATTACTACCGAGGGGTCCATCAATTTGACCAACCGATTGTAGTTCCTTTAGTCACTCGATAGGAGCTTTCGAATGAGCATAATTTTAAACATTTTGAAAGACCAAGTGTAAATAGTGGGCCGATCTCAGCGAGAATTACTCCTATTTATTTTCGAGTTGAGTTTCCAAAATACTCTAATCGTTTAGTTTCAAGTAGGACGTCTTTCCGGCATGCTTGCTTTACTTGTTTTTAATTATGAATCGTGGTTTACGGCTAACCAGCCGAGTGGAAGTTTAACAACTACGAAAAAGCTAAACATTACATATACTTTGCAATTGGATTAAATGGACAAATTGATGTGAAGAGTCGTCCCAGGGAGTCGTGAGTTCGATTCTCACTAAGAAGACGTGTAACTTTTTCGCAAAACTTCACATCAATTTGTCCATTTAATCCAATTGCAAAGTATATACTGTTTAGCTATTCGTATACTTGTTTTGTTTTCAATTTTTTAATTAACAATATGATAGAGTGTGCTGTTGTATTTCCGGCACGTTACTGCCGGTCAAAGCCGCGATATTTAGATGTTATCCTTTACCACACAACTTTGCACATATAATCATCGCATATCGCAAAAGGGTTTTCCGTTATACGTACATTCTGGTTGTCTGGGTTAATCATCCGCGAAATTTCATGAATTTTGCCGCGAATTTCCATTGTCCCTACTGATTGAAACGGGGCTGACAAAATCTGGTCATCTATCCAATTTTCTGGTGTTTAGATATTTTTCAAACTCACATAAGCATAAAGCACTTCTTACTAAAAAAATATAATAATATATCAGGGAGGCGATTCCAAACTAAATCATCTAGCAGGGTGTCTACTACAGTCGAATTTCGTTCGTTGTACTATGTTTAAGTGGGCTTCGTTTTAATTGTGCTCCCGTTAGGTGGGCTATAGCCCACTTAAAACGAAGACAAACGTCACTTTTTGACACAAAGCTCAATTTATCAATGTTGGTAGCCCCGATTTTCTATTGTATTCAATATTTTGACAGCCAAAAACTCAGCCCGATTCCTGGCCCGATTAGTGAAAGTCTTTCACTAGGTGGGCTACAGGTTTAGTGCAACGAACGAAAGTTGACTGTACTTGGAAAAACATGGAAAAACTGGAATTATCAGGGAATTTCGTTAAACCTGGAAAAAACCTGGAATTCTCAGGGAATTTCACTAACAATCAGGGAAATCTTTTTAAGGCAATAATTCATGAGCATGAGCATGACCATAGATGACCGTACAATTCGTAGTTGCTACTCCGTGATTGACCAGAGCAATCGATGTTGCACAAGGAATTTATGAATGGGGCAAACCGAGAGCTCAAATTTTAAAAGTCAATAACGGCGCCGGCCACGTCCTTACGATCATCGGGGAAGGGAAGGAATGTTAGTTAGAGAACCGTTGTTATTAGAGACCGAGTATACCTCTGCATCTCCACAGTTGTCATGGAAAGGATGTTGGGTTAGTGAGATAAGGTAAAGATCTGGGAGTCACCAATGGTTGGTGATGCGATCCATGACATAATCACGCCTAATCGTATTTGCGATATAATTCGATAAACGCATTGAACATGTGTTCATCACTCGCCCACCCAAGAGCAAGTGACTCGATCAATAGATCAAACACTACTAACGATCCGCGGCGCTTTTTCATTTCACTACTCGACCGACGCGCGACATGTTTGATCCTGCCCTCGTCACTCGTCCCCGCAGGAGCAAGCGTCAAGGTCGAAAGATCAAACACAACTCACTTTTTAAGGCAAAGGATTTTCAAGTCGAAACACCCCAAAAAATTTCGGCTGCGCCGCTATCGAAACGCTTCTTTAGCTGTTCAGTGAATCTTATCGACTTCCCAAGACATGTTTGTGTCTATTGTTGATGAAAGGTCTATGAAGTCTTTTATTAATCAAAATGGTCTCTAAAGTCTCTTTTTTCCATATCTTGCTTGCAGTGAATTCTGATGCAAAATTATGTAGACACCAGAGAAACCTTCAGATACTGTTACGAGACTTTTCAACTAATTCTTTAAAATTTTAATCTAAGATTTCTCGAGGAAAACCTTCAGGAATAATCCTAGTTGTTTCTCCGGAGATTTCATCTGGAATACTTCCGGGGATTCCTATCGGGATCTCTCCAGAAATTCTTATAGAGATTCCTCTACCAATTCTCTTAGATATTCTCCCAGAGATTTTTATAGAAGATCTTGAGTAATTTATCCAGAATTTGCTCCAAGAAACACTATATTAGTCTAACACTACATTAATCTACTATTATTAGAGTTTTCTCTCGATATTTTTCCATTAATCCTTCAACCGAATTTTCTAGTTGTTACTCTAGGAGATCTTCTAAGAATGTTTACAGAAAAACCACAAAGGTCAATTCCAGAGTTTTTGAAATAAATTCTTCTTTTTCTTTCTGGCGTTACGTCCCCACTGGGACAAAGCCTGCTTCTCAGCTTAGTGTTCTTATGAGCACTTCCACAGTTATTAACTGATAGCTTACTATGCCAATGATCAAGACGGGGTTGGTGTTCTGATGGCTACCGCTTCTGCTTCATATGCAGAAGGTCATGGGTTCAATCCCAGGCCCGTCCCTTTCCTCGTACTTTGTAGTTGTATATCTCTCACTTGATGCTATCTTCCATTCTAAATATATCACACTCAAACTATTCGTTCATAGCAAACGCTAGAACCAGAGACGGACAAGAAACCGTTTCCCTAACGCTTCCTACTTCCACGCGCACGCCTGATACATAGGCAGTCTGCTAACCACAAAAGCAAACCTCTCTGCCATGCCTTTCCCCCCATCCATACACTCCCGCATGAACTGGCGTGGATGCAGTGGAATATACGGTCTACGTGGGAGCCAGTTCAATGCATCATCAATTCCTCCCCCTTCCCCTCATTGGTCTGCATTCTGACGTGGCAGGTGCCATTGTTGCCTAAAAATAGAAGATCACCAGCACTTATACACTGAGGATGCCTGTTAGTCCCAAGCAGTCATTCGGTTGGTTCCTTGTGTAAGTGCAGCTGATCTGGCGATACTGGAGTGCATCTACGGGCGGCCAATCAAGCTCAAGCTCAAGCTCAAGCTCAAGATAGCTTACTATGCCAATGACCATTTTTGCATGCGTATATCGTGTGGCAGGTACGAAGATACTCTATGCCCTGGGAAGTCGAGAAAATTTCCAACCCGAAAAGATCCTCGACCGGTGGGATTCGAACCCACGGCCCTCAGCTTGGTCTTGCTGAATAGCTGCGCGTTTACCGCTACGGCTATCTGGGCCCCTAAATATAAATATAATATTAATAAATTGTTCAGAGGTTTTTTTAACGATAACCGACAAGAATTTCTACGCCATATCATCCACGGTACCTCCAAAGAATTTCTCCAAAATAGCCTCGAGGGGTTATTCGAGAAAATCTATTCAGAACTTTTCAAAGAATTCCTCAAACTCGACGCTGCGTTTCATCATGGAGTCCTTCTAGACTTTTTTTTCTAAACAATACTCCAGAATTTCACCGAATAATTACTACTGCAGTCGAGTCTACTAAACCACACTAAAGACGGCCTTACAGTTGAGGTCGAAATACACGTATCTGTCAAAGGATACACACTCTATTGGAATTAAATGGTATAGTACTAAATTCGGGTTTTCATTCACTTACAACAGCAGTTCAACAGCTTTTTTTTTCAATTATCCCAATAATTTAACAAGAAAATCTTCTAAAATTTCCTCAAGGGTCTATGAGTTCTTCTAGTAACCGGGTCACTTAAAAACTTACACAAGTTTCATTAGAGATGGCTTTAAAATTTGCTTTAGAAATTTAGAATTAAACCTTACGAATTGAACATTTTCTCAAATTTCTGAAAAATTTCATTCACATTTCCATGGAGAAATGCCTAGAAAAATTCCTGGAAGAATACTTCGACAAATCTTTAAAGACTTCCTTTAGAAATCTTAAAGAATTCCTAGAGAAATCTGAGTAATTCCTGGAGCTATCCAGAAAAATTAGAAGTTGGAATCTTAAAGAAATAATGGAGGACATTTTTTAAAAAATCCCTAGAGGCATCTTTGGAGAAACTTCTGGTTGAATTTTTTAAGAAGCTCTAAACGGAAGTCTTATAGAGGATGTCCTAGGAAAATCGATGGAAGAATCACTGGATAAAATATTGGAGGACTTAGGCCTTCTCGATAAACATCCGAAAGAATCAGTGTTCCGGCTTCGTATCGCCCCTCGTACGATCGCCGTATTATTTTCGATGCTATTACTTGTCACTAATGTATTTTCCACTGGGACTGAAAAAGCGCGGTAACCACCGCTTGTGAAATAAAAAAAAGAGTTAGTTTTGTAGTCCGTCATCAACGTGAATAAACGTTTTTGAATTTGCTTTCCGAAGTCGCGTGCAATTTTACTTATATTTCCGGAAAACCCGCAGTCCAAGTCGCGTAGTGAATTTACAGTCCATTCCATGCCGAAACCTTTGGACCTTCGATCCGAATAATGTCGGACCTGCAGAAGATGCTAATCCGCCGGAACGCCCTGATGGTTCAGGTGCGTGGAGAGCTTTCAGTCGCAGACGCTATCAAGGAGCGGAAGCCGTCCCTAAGTGAGGTTAGGGACCGACTGAACCAGCTAAAGGAGCTTGCTGCCAATTTCCGGGAGACACAAGGATGCATCGAGGAGAAGCAGGAGAATCCCGAAGCTATCGCGTCTGTCCATAACGTTCGGGAGGAGTTTTTCACCATGTTTTACCGAGCAAAGGATATTTTCGAGGGCTTCCTAGACGTCGATGATGTTGGATCATCCGTCAGCCAGCGAACGGCAGTCGAAACCAGCGATTGGAAAGAGGCTATGCATTTGCTCATTGAGACGCAGCGGATGCTACTGCTGGATCAAGCACGGACCACGAAAACCGTTCAAAATCTGACGCAGTTGTCGAATAGTGCACCTCTGGATGGTAGTCAGGTGTCGAATCCTTCACCCCAGTTGGCTGTTCGATTGCCTGCTATCAACATCCAGCCATTCAGCGGAGAACGTAAACACTGGATGACGTTTAAGGATATTTACGTTTCGACCATCCACAACCGAGTTGACATTTCGGATGCGCTGAAAATGCAGTATCTTTTTTCATATCTTGAAGGAGATGCTAAGAGATTAATGAGCAAGTTTACAATCTCTGGAACAAACTATCAAAATTCATGGAGCACTTTGATTACCCACTTTGACAAGAAGCGACAAGCGACAAGAACATCCGACGAGATTATCCAGCAGCTGGACGCATTGGGCGATGAGTTCACCGCTCGGGACCCATGGCTGATTCATCTTATTCTGGAGAAATTGGACAAGGAGACAAGAGCAAGCTGGTCACAAGAAGTTGTCGACACGGAGGATCCCACTTTCGAAGATTTGTTGGGATTTCTCAAGTAACGTTGTGAGGTGCTGGAAACGTGTTCGGCATTTTCGAAGAAACCAGCGAATGAACCGAAGAAGGAGACGATCAAAACGGTGCCGGCGAAGCTGAAGACGCTGCATACAACAGTGGAGAAAAAGTGCGCGAAGTGCTCTAGTGAGCACAATACGTATCAGTGTGATGAATTTAAGAACATGAGTGTAAAAGACAGACGAGAACTAGTGCAAAAAGCCAACTTATGCTTTAACTGCCTTCGACCATCACATTCGGTGAAATCGTGTTCGTCGAAGTCGGTATGCCACAACCCCGTTTGTAAACAGCGCCACCACACACTGCTGTGTTCCGTGGCGAAGAGGGCTGAACAAGTGGAAGCGAAAAAAGAAGAAGACGTAGTTCCTTCGCCGGAAGTGCCCGCAAAGGAGGAAGGTGTCGTCGTTGCATTGACAGCCGGAATGCCGATGAGTGTGAGCAAATCGATTGCGTTGCTACCTACGGCGGTAGTGCAAGTGCAGCAAGCGGACGGTGGTTTCACTTCGGCGAGAATTCTGATAGATTCTGGATCGCAGGCATCACTGGTGACTGAAGCTTGTGTTCGGAAGCTGAAGCTGCCGCGACGAAACGGGAATAAATAAATAAAAAAAAATACATTCTCGGAAAATTGACCACCACTATCCCATCCCAGCGATTCAACCCAGCGAACATGAAGCTCTTGGACGACCTAGGAGAACTAGCCGACCCGGAATTCAACCGGCCGGGTGCTATCGATATCATCCTAGGTGCAGATGTTTTTCTTGCACTTCTGCAAGGAGGACAAGTCAAAAACGAAAGCGGCCAAACGGTGGCCCAACGTACGATTTTCGGATGGATCGTTGCCGGACAATATGACGCGTCGGAAGTCATGCTCAACAACCACGCGGTCGTAAATCTGCATGTCGACCTCGATCTGAACCGCATCTTGCAGAAATTTTGGGAGCAGGAGGAGATTTCGAAACCACTACCGCTTACTCCTTCTGAGCAGCAGGTCACCGAGTATTTCGGTTCGACCCTGCAACGAGACGAAATGGGTCGCTTCATCGTCAGACTTCCCTTTGATGATTCGAAGCCAGCGCTCGGCGATTCCCTCGCCGTAGCCACGAAGCGGATGAAGTCCATCGAGCGACGATTCCATCTGGATCCCGAGTTCAAGCGCCAGTACACTTCTTTCATGCACGAATATTAAAACCTTGGTCATATGGAAGAAGTTCCGGCTGAGCAGATACAGAAGGACAGCAGCGAGTGCTATTATCTGCCACACCATGCGGTACTCAAATCGGATAGTTTGACTACAAAACTACGTGTCGTCTTTGACGCGTCCTGTGCGTCAACCTCAGGAGTCTCGCTGAACGATAAACTGCTAGCTGGACCTAACAACAACGCTGATCTTTTTGCTGTGGCATTGCGGTTCCTTCTTCTTTCTGGCGTTACGTCCCCACTGGGACAGAGCCTGCTTATCAGCTTAGTGTTCTTATGAGCACTTCCACAGTTATTAACTGAGAGCTTACCATGCCAATGACCATTTTTGCATGCGTATATCGTGTGGCAAAGTACGATGATACTTTATGCCCTGGGAAGTCGAGAAACTTTCCAACCCGAAAAGATCCTCGACCGGTGGGATTCGAACCCACGACCCTTAGCTTGGTCTTGCTGAATAGCTGCGCGCTTACCGCTACGGCTATCTGGGCCCCTGGCATTGCGGTTCCGTTCCCATCGAAAAGCCTTTTGTGCGGATGTAGCCAAAATGTACCGCCAGGTACTGGTGCATCTGGCGCACCGCGATTATCAACGCATTGTTTTCCGAGATGAACCAGATCAGCCTCTAAGACATTATCGGCTCTGTACCGTGACATGCGGTACCAAGACTGCCCCGTTCTTGGCAATCGAGTCCATGAGAGAAGCAGCCAAACCCTACGAAGCGGTGTACCCCAAGGCGGTGGAAGCAATCAAGTTCGATTTTTACGTCGATGATTTTCTGTCGGCTGCCGACGACGAGGAGGAAGCAAGCCAGCTAAAGGACCAGGTAGTCGAAATCCTTTCGTCTGCTGGTTTCGAATTACGCAAGTGGTCGTCTAACAACAAGAAGCTTCTACCGACTAACGACGAGGACGAAGCTGCATCAGTGCCAATGAAAATGTTGAATGATAGCGAAACAGTGAAGGCCCTCGGAATTAATTGGCACCCCTCCGAAGACGTATATGGATTCAAGGTCAACTTTTCTCCGCTCAGCATCAACACAAAGCGCCAGATGATTTCGGACTCAGCAAGACTATTTGACCCTTTCGGTTGGTTGGCTCCAGTAACGGTCAAGATTAAGATTCTCTACCAGCACCTTTGGCTATTCGACGTCTCTTGGGATGATCCTTTGCCAGCCGCCGTCGAAGCTGATTGGCAATCAGTGAAGGAGAGTTTGTCTCAACTCGAAGCCATCAGGATTCCACGTTGTATTTTCGATTGTATAACATTTTGCGGTAATCCACTTCGCGGTATACCATTTCGCGGTTTGTCATTTCGCGGTACGACATTTCGCAGTTAGTACCATTTTGCGGCATGTCAATTCGCGGTCAGTAACATTTCGCGGTTTGGACCGAGAAGTTTCATCTATCCTAACAGAGCAATTTGAGGGGCTGCCTGTGTTCAAAAGAAGGGTAAATCACCGATGAAAATATTATAAGTGATAATGCCACAATTTTCAGTGCAACTCGTAGGAAAAACCACACCGCGAAATGGTATAGACCTCGAAACGACATACCGCGAAATGGTACTAACTGCAAGACGGTAAACCGCAAAATGATACAAACCGCGAAATGGTACACCGCGAAATGGTTGACCGCGGAATGGTTTACCGCGAAATGTCGGACAACCGCTGGCGTCCCATCCCCGAAAATGGAAAACCTTCGTGGCCAACCGCACTGCTGCTATACTAGAATACCTACCACGAAGCTGCTGGAGCCACGTGTCTACCTCCAAAACATCGAGCTACCGAGCTTTTAGTGCGTGAGCTACACCTACGCAATCTGCATGCTGGATCGGCTCTTCTGGCAGCTACTCTTCGTCAGGAGTATTAGGTAGTCGGTTGCCAAACGGTCGTTCGTAAGGTGGTACAAGGCTGTACACGATGCGTACGTCTCAAGGGGAAGACGGCTGGTCAGCTGATGGGAAGCCTACCGCCAGCTAGAGTGCTGGCCACGAGAGCGTTCTCCCATGTTGGTGTGGACTATGCTGGTCCCGTAAGGCTTAAGGCAACGTGCGTCCGAGGAGTAAAAATCACCAAGGGGTATCTCGTAGTGTTCGTGTGCCTATCGACCCGTGCGGTGCACTTAGAAGTGGCAAGCGATCTTTCATCCGATACCTTTATCGGCGCTCTCAAGCGATTCATATCACGCCGTGGTTACCCAGTTGAGATTCGGTCGGACAACGGGACCAACTTTGTTGGTGCGGACCGTAAGCTACGAGAATTCGTGGAGCAAATTCTGACGCACAGCAAGGACGCAAGTCGCTACCTTTCAAATCTGGGAATCAACTGGGTCTTCAACCCCCCATCAGCGCCGCATATGGGCGGCATTTGGGAGGCCGCCGTACGAAGTGTTAAAAAGCATCTGGTAGCTGAACTTGGAGAATCAGCTATTACGTTCGAACATTTGTCAACTCTGCTATGCCAGATTGAGTCGTGCCTCAACTCACGGCCGTTGTGTCCATTGTCCACCGATCCTGACAGCGCCGAAGCTTTGACACCCGGACATTTTTTGATCGGGCAGCCCATCAATCTGGTTCCCGAGCCAAGTGTGAAGCATCTGCCAGCTAATCGGCTTGATCAATGGCAAGAGGTGCAGCAGCAAACCGAAAGAATTTGGAATCGATGGAAGGATGAATATCTAGCTAGTCTTCAACCACGAAGCAAGTGGCGTACCGCTCAACCGAATATCAACGTAGACCAACTTGTGCTAGTTAAGAACGATAATGCCCCGCCAGCGCAATGGGAGCTGGCACGTGTCGAGAAGATTCATCCTGATTCATCGGGAGCAGTTCGAGTGGTAACGCTACGCAGAGGTTCTACAGTATACCAGCGACCGATCCATAAACTCTGTGTGCTACCATTCGATTGATGCCCCTTCGTGGCCTCAAGGCGGGGAGGATGTTCCGGCTTCGTATCGCCCCTCGTACGATCGCCGTATTATTTTCGATGCTATTACTTGTCACTAATGTATTTTCCACTGGGACTGAAAAAGCGCGGTAACCACCGCTTGTGAAATAAAAAAAAGAGTTAGTTTTGTAGTCCGTCATCAACGTGAATAAACGTTTTTGTATTTGCTTTCCGAAGTCGCGTGCAATTTTACTTATATTTCCGGAAAACCCGCATTCCAAGTCGCGTAGTGAATTTACAGTCCATTCCATGCCGAAACAATCAGTAAAGACATTCCTGACGATCTCTGAGTTAATTTCTGCGGTGTTTTTGAGATATCTTAAACAAAATTGTTTTACAAATTCCTTAGGAAAATTTTCGAAGGTATTCTATGGAAAATAATCACTACATGAATTCCTGGAGAAATTTAAAAGATGAGCTAGCCTCGTGCTGCAAATCTCACAAATAAAGAAATCCATTCATCTATCCTAGCCTGAGTAAATCTTCGAAGTAACATCTGGATCTTTGAACAAATACTTGAATTAATTTCTGATGAAATTCCTTGCGAAAATTGATTTTTTTTTCGAAAAACATGTTTTACGACAGGTAATTTTAATTGTCACAAACATCCGTAAGTATTGTTTTTTTCGCCCATTTAGCTGTCTTAAGTATCCAAACTGCCCATGGATACCTTTTGAGATTTCTTCACTGAACGTGGGCCAAAAATGAATAGTGCATTATCTGTTTTTGCACAAGTACGCTGTAATCAATAAACTTTAAGGGTTAAGCATACTGAAGCACTTTAAAGTTCCGTTCAGTTTACAATGATGATCAGAGCTCTCACAAGCGATATAAAAAATGAGTCTTCTTATCAAATACAATTAAGGCTTTGTATCAAATACAATTCAGTTAAGATTTAGCTTTGATATTGTTCCACCTAGACCTGTGTGCCAAAATATTTACGATCGGCGGCGGCGGCATCATCGGCGTCACGCCGTTGACCATTTTCGGCGGCGGCGGCGGCGTACATCGGCATGGGGAAAATTGAACAAAACAATTTTCATATGGGTCAAACAACAAAAAACTATGAAAACCAGATTTCCATTTCTTTATGAAATAGTTTAATTAAAAGGTTTGGACATTTTAGTAAGAAATCACAGGTGGCATTCATGATTTCTTTATAATGAATCTTCGGCTATATTCAGATATAAATTTATATGAAAAAGATACATTACCAAATATTAATTAATACTCAATATATTATAAGCAGAGCTGCTGAATGAAAAATTTTATATTGTGCAAATTTTGTAAAGGATTTTGTAAAAGAATTTTACATGATTTTTTTTAGGGTTTGCATTATATTTTGTGTTTCTTTAAGAATCGTTATATCTTTGATTCATTCATAGTGCCAGTCATGAATCACATTTTAGAGCGGCCAGGATGTCTTCTCCTACGTTGTATTGACTTTACTGGGCCGGATAGTGGGAACAAGAAACGAATGTTTTTGGTTCAACTTATAATTTATTACAACCTTGGAACAGCGTGCTCACACGGTAGGGAACGAACTAGATGGTAAAAGCTAAACATACAAAATTACAATTTCGAAATTTTATTTTCTTAGACGGGAAAAATGTATCAAATTCTATTATAACTGATAGCAAAGCTGTATGGGTTTTTAGCTAACATATGTTTTTTAACGTTATTTAAGACAAAAATAAATGAGTAAGTATTTATGTATCTTGCCCAGTCCTCAAAATAAATGATGAATATTTATGCATTTCATCAAACATTGATTCATATTTGTGGGCTATTTATACCATCAGTGCACCAGTATCCGCTCATGCCCCTATTTCCGCCCACTAGTGTAAAAACAGATTTTTCGTGTCAAAATCAACATTTTTCGCACGGATAAATTTTAGCAATACAAACAACTTTCAAATGAAGTCGTCTGACATTATTTTCATTTGATAAAATAATTCTTTATATTGAAAACATAAGACCTCTGTCGTGAATTTGGCTAACTATGAGCTCCCGAAACAATAAACTAGCACCTACTTTCCACTCGATGCGTCCGTTCTCGCGTAAATCCGTTTCAAAACTGATTTGTTTACGTCTTTTGGTGCATTTAAACCCTTTACGGGCCCTGTGCGCATTCAAACCCTCGCGACTCAAAAAGCCTTTTATTTTGTTTTACACTCTGATTAACAAATACTCAATCATGTAAATAAGTTACTCTTTATACATTCTGAACTATTTCTCACGAGTTCTCTGTCAACTCATTATACTGTTTCAGCATTCTATAGTTACTTAAAACATCTTCATGCATCTATTCTCTACACTTTTGTATATTCTTTCCTCAAACAAAAAGCACAATTTTATTCCCTTCATACACTATTACATCTATTCCCTACATTCACCTTCTCCTCTACTCTTATTAATAATGTAATTTTACATATTCTCAAGCACTACAAATAACTCACACTGATTCTAGTCATGCTATTCTGGATTGAGCTTACCAGGCTCGATGCATCCCTTTAACAGCAAAATCAGAAAATGTCAAACAATTTCCTCAAATCATCTCATTTTACATGTTCTATCACACTACAAATAGCTCACTCTGATTACAGTCATGCTATTCTGGATTGAGCTCACCAGGCTCGAAGCATCCCTTTAGCAGCTGAATCAGAAAATTTTCAACAATTTCCTACAATCATTTCGTTCTTAAATATTCTAACGCACTACAAATAGCTCACTCTGATTCTAGTCATGCTATTTTGGATTGAACTTACCAGGCTCGAAGCATCCCTTTAGCAGCTAAATCAGAAAATTTTCAACAATTTTCTACAATCATTTCGTTCTAAATATTCTAACGCACTAAAAAAAGCTCACTCTGATTACAGTCATGCTATTCTGGATTGAGCTTACCAGGCTCGAAGCGTCCCTATAGAAGCAAAATCAGAAAATGTCCAACAATTTCCTCAAATCATCTAATTTTACATGTTCTATCACACTATTTTCAAAATTTTCAACAATTTCCTACAATCATTTCGTTCTAAATATTCTAGCGCACTACAAATAGCTCACTCTAATTCTAGTCATGCTATTCTGGATTGAGCTTACAAGGCTCAAAGCATCCCTATAGAAGCAATATCAGAAAATGTCCAACAATTTCCTCAAATCATCTCATTTTTCATGTTCTATCACACTATTTAAAAAAATTTCAACAATTTCCTACAATCATTTCGTTCTAAATATTCTATCACACTACAAATAGCTCACTCTGATTCTAGTCATGCTATTCTGGATTGAGCTTACAAGGCTCAAAGCATCCCTATAGAAGCAATATCAGAAAATGTCCAACAATTTCCTCAAATCATCTCATTTTACATGTTCTATCACACTATTTTCAAAATTTTCAACAATTTCCTACAATCATTTCGTTCTAAATATTCTATCACACTACAAATAGCTCACTCTGATTCTAGTCATGCTATTCTGGATTGAGCTTACAAGGCTCAAAGCATCCCTTTAGCAGCTGAATCAGAAAATGTACAACAATTTCCTCAAATCATTTCATTTTACATGTTCTATCACACTACAAATAGCTCACTCTGATTACAGTCATGCTATTCTGGATTGAGCTCACCAGGCTCGAAGCATCCCTTTAGCAGCTGAATCAGAAAATTTTCAACAATTTCCTACAATCATTTCGTTCTTAAATCTCGATTACTTTTTCAAATCGACGTAAGTAACTTTTATACGGTTTTGAGAAAATTAATAAGGAAAAATCACAATCTATCTTCTAAAACTGTTTTAAAATGAATCACCTTTTTAACATTTTTTTGACGTATACTTCGCTCAAATTTTTCATACACTCCGCTCACGTTCAAAAACTAGGTAGTTTCTATTATTTCCCACAAAAATAATTATAAGAAAATTATAAGCCGTTTCATTCAGTTACTTTCGACGTTTTTCTACCAGTGTAAAATCGGCTCAAGTAGTGTTTTGTTTTGATTCGTGGTTAAGTCAATTTGTCTCTCCATACAGCGGGGCGACGAAAGTAGTGGTTAGGTTGCAACAGTTGAAAATCTTACTTTCGTCGATTTGTAAATCCGAAAATTAAGCGTTCTAAAAGTGAAAAGTTGAGTTGGTACAAAGCGGTACGTGTAGAATTCCGCCTGCTTAACACGTAGGATCGATAAAGTAAGTTTGTATACTTTTTTGACTTGAGTCTGTACGAATAAGTTTTCGAGAAATATTCTAACGCACTACAAATAGCTCACTCTGATTCTAGTCATGCTATTCTGGATTGAGCTTACCAGGCTCGAAGCGTTCCTATAGAAGCAAAATCAGAAAATGTCCAACAATTTCCTCAAATCATCTAATTTTACATGTTCTATCACACTATTTTCAAAATTTTCAACAATTTCCTACAATCATTTCGTTCTAAATATTCTAGCGCACTACAAATAGCTCACTCTGATTCTAGTCATGCTATTCTGGATTGAGCTTACCAGGCTCGAAGCATCCCTTTAGCAGCAAAATCAGAAAATGTCCAACAATTTCCTCAAATCATCTCATTTTACATGTTCTATCACACTACAAATAGCTCACTCTGATTCTAGTCATGCTATTCTGGATTGAGCTCACCAGGCTCGAAGCATCCCTTTAGCAGCTGAATCAGAAAATTTTCAACAATTTCCTACAATCATTTCGTTCTAAATATTCTAACGCACTAAAAAAAGCTCACTCTGATTCTACTCATGCTATTCTGGATTGAGCTTACCAGGCTCGAAGCATCCCTTTAGAAGCAAAATCAGAAAATGTCCAACAATTTCCTCAAATCATCTCATTTTACATGTTCTATCACACTACAAGTAGCTCACTCTGATTACAGTCATGCTATTCTGGATTGAGCTTACCAGGCTCGAAGCATCCCTTTAGCAGCAAAATCAGAAAATGTCCAACAATTTCCTCAAATCATCTCATTTTACATGTTCTATCACACTACAAATAGCTCACTCTGATTCTAGTCATGCTATTCTGGATTGAGCTCACCAGGCTCGAAGCATCCCTTTAGCAGCTGAATCAGAAAATTTTCAACAATTTCCTACAATCATTTCGTTCTAAATATTCTAACGCACTAAAAAAAGCTCACTCTGATTCTACTCATGCTATTCTGGATTGAGCTTACCAGGCTCGAAGCATCCCTTTAGAAGCAAAATCAGAAAATGTCCAACAATTTCCTCAAATCATCTCATTTTACATGTTCTATCACACTACAAGTAGCTCACTCTGATTACAGTTATGCTATTCTGGATTGAGCTTACCAGGCTCGAAGCATCCCTTTAGCAGCTGAATCAGAAAATTTCCAACAATTTCCTCAAATCATCTCATTTTACATGTTCTATCACACTATTTTCAAAATTTTCAACAATTTCCTACAATCATTTCGTTCTAAATATTCTAGCGCACTACAAATAGCTCACTCTGATTCTAGTCATGCTATTCTGGATTGAGCTTACCAGGCTCGAAGCATCCCTTTAGCAGCAAAATCAGAAAATGTCCAACAATTTCCTCAAATCATCTCATTTTACATGTTCTATCACACTACAAATAGCTCACTCTGATTCTACTCATGCTATTCTGGATTGAGCTCACCAGGCTCGAAGCATCCCTTTAGCAGCTGAATCAGAAAATTTTCAACAATTTCCTACAATCATTTCGTTCTAAATATTCTAACGCACTAAAAAAAGCTCACTCTGATTCTACTCATGCTATTCTGGATTGAGCTTACCAGGCTCGAAGCATCCCTTTAGAAGCAAAATCAGAAAATGTCCAACAATTTCCTCAAATCATCTCATTTTACATGTTCTATCACACTACAAGTAGCTCACTCTGATTACAGTCATGCTATTCTGGATTGAGCTTACCAGGCTCGAAGCATCCCTTTAGCAGCAAAATCAGAAAATGTCCAACAATTTCCTCAAATCATCTCATTTTACATGTTCTATCACACTACAAATAGCTCACTCTGATTCTAGTCATGCTATTCTGGATTGAGCTCACCAGGCTCGAAGCATCCCTTTAGCAGCTGAATCAGAAAATTTTCAACAATTTCCTACAATCATTTCGTTCTAAATATTCTAACGCACTAAAAAAAGCTCACTCTGATTCTACTCATGCTATTCTGGATTGAGCTTACCAGGCTCGAAGCATCCCTTTAGAAGCAAAATCAGAAAATGTCCAACAATTTCCTCAAATCATCTCATTTTACATGTTCTATCACACTACAAGTAGCTCACTCTGATTACAGTCATGCTATTCTGGATTGAGCTTACCAGGCTCGAAGCATCCCTTTAGCAGCAAAATCAGAAAATGTCCAACAATTTCCTCAAATCATCTCATTTTACATGTTCTATCACACTACAAATAGCTCACTCTGATTCTAGTCATGCTATTCTGGATTGAGCTCACCAGGCTCGAAGCATCCCTTTAGCAGCTGAATCAGAAAATTTTCAACAATTTCCTACAATCATTTCGTTCTAAATATTCTAACGCACTAAAAAAAGCTCACTCTGATTCTACTCATGCTATTCTGGATTGAGCTTACCAGGCTCGAAGCATCCCTTTAGAAGCAAAATCAGAAAATGTCCAACAATTTCCTCAAATCATCTCATTTTACATGTTCTATCACACTACAAGTAGCTCACTCTGATTACAGTTATGCTATTCTGGATTGAGCTTACCAGGCTCGAAGCATCCCTTTAGCAGCTGAATCAGAAAATTTCCAACAATTTCCTCAAATCATCTCATTTTACATGTTCTATCACACTATTTTCAAAATTTTCAACAATTTCCTACAATCATTTCGTTCTAAATATTCTAGCGCACTACAAATAGCTCACTCTGATTCTAGTCATGCTATTCTGGATTGAGCTTACCAGGCTCGAAGCATCCCTTTAGCAGCAAAATCAGAAAATGTCCAACAATTTCCTCAAATCATCTCATTTTACATGTTCTATCACACTACAAATAGCTCACTCTGATTCTACTCATGCTATTCTGGATTGAGCTCACCAGGCTCGAAGCATCCCTTTAGCAGCTGAATCAGAAAATTTTCAACAATTTCCTACAATCATTTCGTTCTAAATATTCTAACGCACTAAAAAAAGCTCACTCTGATTCTACTCATGCTATTCTGGATTGAGCTTACCAGGCTCGAAGCATCCCTTTAGAAGCAAAATCAGAAAATGTCCAACAATTTCCTCAAATCATCTCATTTTACATGTTCTATCACACTACAAGTAGCTCACTCTGATTACAGTCATGCTATTCTGGATTGAGCTTACCAGGCTCGAAGCATCCCTTTAGCAGCAAAATCAGAAAATGTCCAACAATTTCCTCAAATCATCTCAGAGTGTTTTGAAAAGCCCAAGCAAGACGATTCGTTTTCGGGACGCCGGGAGTTTGGTTTTCGGTTAGCGAGTTGTGTTGGGCAGTGTTTTGGAAAGCCCAAACAAGACGCTTCGTTTTCGGGACGTCGGGAGTTTGGTTTTCGGTTCGCGAGTTGTGTTGGGCAGTGTTTTGGAAAGCCCAAACAAGACGCTTCGTTTTCGGGACGCCGGGAGTTTGGTTTTCGGTTCGCGAGTTGTGTTGGGCAGTGTTTTGGATAGCCCAAACAAGACGCTTCGTTTTCGGGACGCCGAAAGTTTGGTTTTCGGTTCGAGAGTTGTGTTGGGCAGTATTTTGAAAAGCCCAAGCAAGACGATTCGTTTTCGGGACGACGGGAGTTTGGTTTTCGGTTCGCGAGTTGTGCTGGGCAGTGTTTTGGAAAGCCCAAACAAGACGCTTCGTTTTCGGGACGCCGGGAGTTTGGTTTTCGGTTTGCGAGTTGTGCTGGGCAGTGTTTTGGAAAGCCCAAGCTAGACGATTCGTTTTCAGGACGCCGGGATTTTGGTTTTCGGTTCGTGAGTTGTGCTGGACAGTGTTTTGGAAAGCCCAAGCAAGACGCTTTGTTTTCGGGACGCCGGGAGTTGGGTTTTCGTTTCGCTTGTTGTGCTGGGCAGTGTTTTGAAAAGCCCAAGCAAGACGATTCGTTTTCGGGACGCCGGGAGTTTGGTTTTCGGTTCGCGAGTTGTGCTGGGCAGTGTTTTGGAAAGCCCAAACAAGACGCTTCGTTTTCGGGACGCCGGGAGTTTGGTTTTCGGTTTGCGTGTTGTGCTGGACAATGTTTTGGAAAGCCCAAGCAAGACGGTTCGTTTTCGGGGCGCCGAGAAGTTTTGCTGTTCGCGCTGTGTGAATGCGAAAAGATATTCGTGTTCAGTCGAGGATGGATTACCAACTGGTGAGCTCGTTTCATGCTTATGATAACACATTTTTTCATTAAAGCGTTACTTTTTTGTAATATGCAATCAAACTTTGTATGGTTCGTCACTATAAGTGTCGGCATTATGCCTGTTTTATACAATTCTAATAAACATACAATTTTTGACATTTCTTAAAATATTTTTTGAATTGTTTGGCATTATGAATGTCGACGTTTATTTTAAAACTTCTACCAAAGACATTTCTTCTTGAGGCATAAATGTTGTAATTTTCAAACAAACTATGTATGGTTCGTCACTACATGTGTCGGCATTATTCCTGTTCCATATAATTTAAGATATACGCATATATTTTTCTCTTTTCGCCATTAATAAAAACTTCTTTTGAATGGTTCGACATTATAGATGTTGACGTTTATTTTAAATCTTCTACCGAAAACTTTATGAGACAAAACTAAAAACTAGCTTTAAGTATAAATCGTATTTTTCCTCCTTATCCATGGATCGCATCACCGACCAAAGGTGACTCCCAGATCTTTTCCTTCTTCACTAAACACCCTTCCCGTGGTGATTGTGGAGATGCAGAGGTATTCTCGGTCTCTAGAAGCAACAATCATTACACCCTAACATTCCTTCCCCATCCCAACTGACTGTAAGGACTTGGCCGGCGCCGTTATTGATCAATAATATTAGATCTGCTAAAATTGCACTCCGAGAGTAAGCGGAAACTCCCATCCCTTATTCATTTGGATCGCAGTGCAATTATTACCAGTTCCGATCAATCACGGAGTAGCAACCATTGACATGTACAGTCAGTCTATGCTATGCTATGCTATGCTAACAATTTCCTCAAATCATCTCATTTTACATGTTCTATCACACTACAAATAGCTCACTCTGATTCTAGTCATGCTATTCTGGATTGAGCTCACCAGGCTCGAAGCATCCCTTTAGCAGCTGAATCAGAAAATTTTCATCAATTTCCTACAATCATTTCGTTCTAAATATTCTAACGCACTAAAAAAAGCTCACTCTGATTCTAGTCATGCTATTCTGGATTGAGCTTACCAGGCTCGAAGCATCCCTTTAGAAGCAAAATCAGAAAATGTCCAAGAATTTCCTCAAATCATCTCATTTTACATGTTCTATCACACTACAAGTAGCTCACTCTGATTACAGTCATGCTATTCTGGATTGAGCTTACCAGGCTCGAAGCGTCCCTATAGAAGCAAAATCAGAAAATGTCCAACAATTTCCTCAAATCATCTAATTTTACATGTTTTATCACACTATTTTCAAAATTTTCAACAATTTCCTACAATCATTTCGTTCTAAATATTCTAGCGCACTACAAATAGCTCACTCTGATTCTAGTCATGCTATTCTGGATTGAGCTTACCAGGCTCGAAGCATCCCTTTAGCAGCAAAATCAGAAAATGTCCAACAATTTCCTCAAATCATCTCATTTTACATGTTCTATCACACTACAAATAGCTCACTCTGATTCTAGTCATGCTATTCTGGATTGAGCTCACCAGGCTCGAAGCATCCCTTTAGCAGCTGAATCAGAAAATTTTCAACAATTTCCTACAATCATTTCGTTCTAAATATTCTAACGCACTAAAAAAAGCTCACTCTGATTCTAGTCATGCTATTCTGGATTGAGCTTACCAGGCTCGAAGCATCCCTTTAGAAGCAAAATCAGAAAATGTCCAAGAATTTCCTCAAATCATCTCATTTTACATGTTCTATCACACTACAAGTAGCTCACTCTGATTACAGTCATGCTATTCTGGATTGAGCTTACCAGGCTCGAAGCGTCCCTATAGAAGCAAAATCAGAAAATGTCCAACAATTTCCTCAAATCATCTAATTTTACATGTTTTATCACACTATTTTCAAAATTTTCAACAATTTCCTACAATCATTTCGTTCTAAATATTCTAGCGCACTACAAATAGCTCACTCTGATTCTAGTCATGCTATTTTGGATTGAACTTACCAGGCTCGAAGCATCCCTTTAGCAGCTAAATCAGAAAATTTTCAACAATTTTCTACAATCATTTCGTTCTAAATATTCTAACGCACTAAAAAAAGCTCACTCTGATTACAGTTATGCTATTCTGGATTGAGCTTACCAGGCTCGAAGCATCCCTTTAGAAGCAAAATCAGAGAATGTCCAACAATTTCCTCAAATCATCTCATTTTACATGTTCTATCACACTACAAGTAGCTCACTCTGATTACAGTCATGCTATTCTGGATTGAGCTTACCAGGCTCGAAGCATCCCTTTAGCAGCTGAATCAGAAAATTTCCAACAATTTCCCACAATCATTTCGTTCTTAATATTCTAACGCACTACAAATAGCTCACTCTGATTCTAGTCATGTTATTCTGGATTGAGCTTACAAGGCTCGAAGCATCCCTATAGAAGCAATATCAGAAAATGTCCAACAATTTCCTCAAATCATCTCATTTTACATGTTCTATCACACTATTTTCAAAATTTTCAACAATTTCCTACAATCATTTCGTTCTAAATATTCTATCACACTACAAATAGCTCACTCTGATTCTAGTCATGCTATTCTGGATTGAGCTTACCAGGCTCGAAGCATCCCTTTAGCAACAAAATCAGAAAATGTCCAACAATTTCCTGAAATCATCTCATTTTACATATTCTATCACACTACAAATAGCTCACTCTGATTACAGTCATGCTGTTCTGGATTGAGCTCACCAGGCTCGAAGCATCCTTTTAGCAGCTGAATCAGAAAATTTTCAACAATTTCCTACAATCATTTCGTTCTAAATATTCTAACGCACTACAAATAGCTCACTCTGATTCTAGTCATGCTATTCTGGATTGAGATTACCAGACTCGAAGCATCCCTTTAGCAGCAAAATCAGAAAATTTTCAATTATTTCCTATAATCATTTCGTTCTACATATTCTAACGCACTACAAATAGCTCACTCTGATTCTAGTCATGCTATTCTGAATTAAGCCTATTCAACAATTTCCTAAAATCATTTTGTTCTACATATTCTAACGCATTATAAATAGCTCACTCTGATTCTAGTCATGTTATTCCGGATTGAGCTTACCAGACTCGAAGCATCCCTTTAGCAGCAAAATCAGAAAATTTTCAATTATTTCTTATAATCATTTCGTTCTACATATTCTAACGCACTACAAATAGCTCACTCTGATTCTAGTCATGCTATTGTTTGATTTCGTTTAATCCAACCAGGTCCGATGGCTTCTCCGACCCATCGACCAACTCACACCAGAGTTGGATTTCAAATTTCGTTCGACCCAACTAGGTCCGATGGCTTCTCCGACCCATCGACCAACTCACTCCAGAGTTGGGTTTCAAATTTCATTCGACCCACCTAGGTCCGATGGCTTCTCCGACCCATCGACCAACTCACTCCAGAGTTGGATTTCAAATTTCGTTCGACCCAACTAGGTCCGATGGCTTCACCGACCCATCGACCAACTCACTCCAAAGTTGGATTTCGAAGTTCGTTCGACCCAACTAGGTCCGATGGCTTCTCCGGCCAATCGACCAACTCACTCCAAAGTTGGATTTCGAAGTTCGTTCGACCCAACTAGGTCCGATGGCTTCTCCGACCCATCGACCAACTCACACCAGAGTTGGATTTCAAATTTCGTTCGACCCAACTAGGTCCGATGGCTTCTCCGGCCAATCGACCAACTCACTCCAAAGTTGGATTTCGAAGTTCGTTCGACCCAACTAGGTCCGATGGCTTCTCCGACCCATCGACCAACTCACACCAGAGTTGGATTTCAAATTTCGTTCGACCCAACTAGGTCCGATGGCTTCTCCGACCCATCGACCAACTCACTCCAGAGTTGGGTTTCAAATTTCATTCGACCCACCTAGGTCCGATGGCTTCTCCGACCCATCGACCAACTCACACCAGAGTTGGATTTCAAATTTCGTTCGACCCAACTAGGTCCGATGGCTTCACCGACCCATCGACCAACTCACTCCAAAGTTGGATTTCGAAGTTCGTTCGACCCAACTAGGTCCGATGGCTTCTCCGACCCATCGACCAACTCACACCAGAGTTGGATTTCAAATTTCGTTCGACCCAACTAGGTCCGATGGCTTCTCCGACCCATCGACCAACTCACTCCAAAGTTGGATTTCAAAGTTCGTTCGACCCAACTAGGTCCGATGGCTTCTCCGACCCATCGACCAACTCACTCCAAAGTTGGATTTCGAAGTTCGTTCGACCCAACTAGGTCCGATGGCTTCTCCGACCCATCGACCAACTCACACCAGAGTTGGATTTCAAATTTCGTTCGACCCAACTAGGTCCGATGGCTTCACCGACCCATCGACCAACTCACTCCAAAGTTGGATTTCGTAGTTCGTTCGACCCAACTAGGTCCGATGGGTTCTCCAACCCATCGACCAACTCACACCAGAGTTGGATTTCAAATTTTGTTCGACCCAACTAGGTCCGATGGCTTTTCGACCCATCGACCAACTCACTCCAAATTTGGATTTCAAAGTTCGTTTGACAAAACTAGGTCCGATGTCTTCTACGACCCATCGACCAACTCACTCCAGAGTTGATTTCAAATTTCGTTCGACCCAAATAGGTCCGATGGCTTCTCCTACTCATCGATCAACTTACTCCAGAATTGGATTTTAACATTAATTAGTCACTGTATAAGTCAAATTAATTTCACTAATGCTATCCACACCCGAGTTTCCTTACACGGCTTTACTATTTCGTTTACGATATCACATAATTGGTTAAACCACCAGGACCACCAATCGCTTAGTCGTTAATGTGAAACACGATAAAAGCGCGTAATTGATCAAAAACATATTTTTTGCATTTCAACAAAGTTTACAACAATCGGTAGAAAATCGATTCCTGCACACCTAAAATCAATGTCACGATAGCACCTTTAAATTTACATTTGTATCATATATCTTATCGAATATAAAGTTTTGAAACATGCACTTTTCTACTCTTCTACTCTTTTCCAGTCAAAATGAAAATTAAATGTACATAGAACTATGACCCTTTTTCCAAGTTTGTTCAGAAAAATCGAAGGTACACAACAAAAGAAAACTAACGATTTTTCCCAAGCCTGCCTTGATTGTCGTTGGTGAGCGGAAGTTATCTAGCAATTTAAAAAAGTGTTGTTCCATATTTCGTGTGAAGTTTTTTTTTCCATCTAAACCGAATTCTTCAGCAATGATGATTTATCACATCGGCTATATATATATATATATATAGGATTTGTCGAAACTTTTCGAAACAAGCAACATGCCAATGTGAACAATACTCTTGTAATTCTGAAGATTCATTTTTTTTTCAATGATATAAAGATTTTACAAGATTAGACCTTCATTAGCCCAAAAATACTTTGATTCGATTCCCGACAAAGTCCAGGAAATGATCGATCTGAAAAATACTTTGACCTGGAAGCTTAAAGTGTCGCCGTACCTGCCATTCAGTGTACGATAGCATAACTCCAGTTAATAAATTATCGAGTAAGTGATCTTATAACATAAGAATAAAACAGGCCTAGGCCATGTCCCATCTGTGGTGTTCAAGGTTCAATAAGATTCAACTTACACTTGTCAACTAAAACTCGAACTGGATTGTACGGACCTACTTAATGGAAAATTATTACCGGCAATAATCTCTGTACAAGAAAGAAGTGTGGCTGACTAAATGTACCGTACATCAGTCTTGCTCAGAAATGTTCAATATTCAATGCCGATGGCTTCACCGACCCATCGACCAACTCACTCCAAAGTTGGATTTCGAAGTTCGTTCGACCCAACTAGGTCCGATGGCTTCTCCGACCCATCGACCAACTCACACCAGAGTTGGATTTCAAATTTCGTTCGACCCAACTAGGTCCGATGGCTTCTCCGACCCATCGACCAACTCACTCCAAAGTTGGATTTCAAAGTTCGTTCGACCCAACTAGGTCCGATGGCTTCTCCGACCCATCGACCAACTCACTCCAAAGTTGGATTTCGAAGTTCGTTCGACCCAACTAGGTCCGATGGCTTCTCCGACCCATCGACCAACTCACACCAGAGTTGGATTTCAAATTTCGTTCGACCCAACTAGGTCCGATGGCTTCTCCGACCCATCGACCAACTCACTCCAAAGTTGGATTTCAAAGTTCGTTCGACCCAACTAGGTCCGATGGCTTCTCCGACCCATCGACCAACTCACTCCAAAGTTGGATTTCGAAGTTCGTTCGACCCAACTAGGTCCGATGGCTTCTCCGACCCATCGACCAACTCACACCAGAGTTGGATTTCAAATTTCGTTCGACCCAACTAGGTCCGATGGCTTCACCGACCCATCGACCAACTCACTCCAAAGTTGGATTTCGTAGTTCGTTCGACCCAACTAGGTCCGATGGGTTCTCCAACCCATCGACCAACTCACACCAGAGTTGGATTTCAAATTTTGTTCGACCCAACTAGGTCCGATGGCTTTTCGACCCATCGACCAACTCACTCCAAATTTGGATTTCAAAGTTCGTTTGACAAAACTAGGTCCGATGTCTTCTCCGACCCATCGACCAACTCACTCCAGAGTTGATTTCAAATTTCGTTCGACCCAAATAGGTCCGATGGCTTCTCCTACTCATCGATCAACTTACTCCAGAATTGGATTTTAACATTAATTAGTCACTGTATAAGTCAAATTAATTTCACTAATGCTATCCACACCCGAGTTTCCTTACACGGCTTTACTATTTCGTTTACGATATCACATAATTGGTTAAACCACCAGGACCACCAATCGCTTAGTCGTTAATGTGAAACACGATAAAAGCGCGTAATTGATCAAAAACATATTTTTTGCATTTCAACAAAGTTTACAACAATCGGTAGAAAATCGATTCCTGCACACCTAAAATCAATGTCACGATAGCACCTTTAAATTTACATTTGTATCATATATCTTATCGAATATAAAGTTTTGAAACATGCACTTTTCTACTCTTCTACTCTTTTCCAGTCAAAATGAAAATTAAATGTACATAGAACTATGACCCTTTTTCCAAGTTTGTTCAGAAAAATCGAAGGTACACAACAAAAGAAAACTAACGATTTTTCCCAAGCCTGCCTTGATTGTCGTTGGTGAGCGGAAGTTATCTAGCAATTTAAAAAAGTGTTGTTCCATATTTCGTGTGAAGTTTTTTTTTTCCATCTAAACCGAATTCTTCAGCAATGATGATTTATCACATCGGCTATATATATATATAGGATTTGTCGAAACTTTTCGAAACAAGCAACATGCCAATGTGAACAATACTCTTGTAATTCTGAAGATTCATTTTTTTTTTCAATGATATAAAGATTTTACAAGATTAGACCTTCATTAGCCCAAAAATACTTTGATTCGATTCCCGACAAAGTCCAGGAAATGATCGATCTGAAAAATACTTTGACCTGGAAGCTTAAAGTGTCGCCGTACCTGCCATTCAGTGTACGATAGCATAACTCCAGTTAATAAATTATCGAGTAAGTGATCTTATAACATAAGAATAAAACAGGCCTAGGCCATGTCCCATCTCTGGTGTTCAAGGTTCAATAAGATTCAACTTACACTTGTCAACTAAAACTCGAACTGGATTATACGGACCTACTTAATGGAAAATTATTACCGGCAATAATCTCTGTACAAGAAAGAAGTGTGACTGACTAAATGTACCGTACATCAGTCTTGCTCAGAAATGTTCAATATTCATTCTTACGGAAGACCCGAATATTGATTAACTTTAGACCGACGTTCATTAGAAATGAAATATCTTAAAAGTTCGCCGAAGTTGCGGCTGTTGAACTTCTAAATGACACTCGGATTATTAATCAATCAATCAATCAATATTCAATTTAACAACACCGATAAAATCCAACTTAGGGCAAAATTAATTTCTACCCAGCGATAGCCTCCCCAGTGGGTTAAAATAACTTAAATTCAATAAAACCAAAATTTGGCTTATTCCACGGAATTTTATCATTGAGTCGCATTCCTATTTGTTTCTTCCAATCTACGACTGAAAACTAAATGGAATTTACTGAAATTTGAGTTTTTCAAAACTAATTTAGTGGGTTGTCTGATTTCTCCGTGTATGATTAGCGAGAGGAAACAAAACCACTTGGGCATCTTACCTCTTTACTCCAAAACTGTGAGAGTGTGATATACCGCATCTCGCGTGAACGCCTCTAGTTCATTTCACCATCACATGACAACTATCTTTCACGCAATAATCTCATTTTTTTGTGATTTCTCCTTCTTCGTATCAAATACATAAGTATACGTGATGCGAAAAAATCTCGCACCGACGAACTTTAAAAAAACGTTTTAGATAGTCGCCGCGATAAATAATCGCACAATGCACAGTAATTTCCACTTTTTTTAACCACACGTACAACACTGTCAACACAAAACACCGATGACAAACTCTTCAATCAGAAACCCTGCTTTAGCAGATTGCAGCTAACATAATGTGGCATCATCACATGACCAAATGCAGGACGCTGCGATGTTTGGTTTTTTTTTCGTTTACACAGTCTTGTGGCCGAGCAGGTTACGAACATTTCTTTCATAATAATACGGGAACGATTCAAGTTCCCTACCAACCACGTCATTGTCGTGAATTTGGCTAACTATGAGCTCCCGAAACAATAAACTAGCACCTACTTTCCACTCGATGCGTCCGTTCTCGCGTAAATCCGTTTCAAAAACTGATTTGTTTACGTCTTTTGGTGCATTTAAACCCTTTACGGGCCCTGTGCGCATTCAAACCCTCGCGACTCAAAAAGCCTTTTATTTTGTTTTACACTCTGATTAACAAATACTCAATCATGTAAATAAGTTACTCTTTATACATTCTGAACTATTTCTCACGAGTTCTCTGTCGACTCATTATACTGTTTCAGCATTCTATAGTTACTTAAAACATCTTCATGCATCTATTCTCTACACTTTTGTATATTCTTTCCTCAAACAAAAAGCACAATTTTATTCCCTTCATACACTATTACATCTATTCCCTACAACCTCGTGAGCGGTTATTGGGCCACTAGGAATTTGTGTGTGTTCCAATAACCGCTCATGCGGAAAATTGAACAAAATTTTGAAGAAATGTCGATTTTAGTATACTGCCTTCTTTATTACAGTAGTAGATATGGTTTGACCACAGAAAATATCAGGATAAATAACAAAATGTCAAAATTATGCATTTTTAGTAAGATCGTCACGTAATCTGTTTACCGTGAGCGGAAATAGGAACACTTAGTTGCAATAACAAATGCAATTAAATAATTTTTTATAAAAGTTTTTCAAATTCTTTTTATTTTGCCGCTGATTACCTATACTTGGAGCTACACTGTGACATAAAAATAGTATTGATCGACACAATAGTTATTTTATAATAAACATTTGAACACATAACTTCCCTTAAATGAGCGGAATCTGGTGCACTGATGGTAACTGTAGGGCGAGTGTTCTTCAAATAATACAGCAATTATAATTGTTGTCCTACATTTGTTTATCTGTAACAATCTCTGATAAAATTCATATGGATTTCCTAAGATAATCTCAAAACCATTCCTGAAAGAATACTCGGAGAAGTTCTTGATACAATTCCTGTCCATTTTTTTTTTAATTCTGGGAGGACGCCTGAAGATTAGTCTGGGCGATTATCTGTCGGAGAAGGAATATTAGTTTGGGAAACTCTGGGAAATGTGTTGAAATATCCTTCGAAAAACGCATAGGGGAATTAAATGAGGAATTCCTGAAGTGACGCTGGAATATATCTATTACAAAAAAATCAGAATGAATCTTTAGCAGAAAACAAAATGCAGTATGTAGTCACGAGCGATGCAAACCAGTACTGGTTTTAAAAATATAAAACATGCGACATTTTCATTTTCAAATGATTTTTTCAAGAAACGTCCAAAAACTGATCAATGTTACCCCAGATTACGTTAATTCTAAAACTATTGTATACGGCCTTGTTGCCTATTTATGATAAATATTATCGTTTCTGTAGCGTTCAGAAATAAATATGAATTTTGACATTGCATTTTGATGATGTATTTTAGTACCAAATTGACCAATATTAAAAGGCGGCACCTATACCGGAAACGATCTGTAAATACCTTGCTGTAAATTTGTACGTCATTGAATGTTTTTACTCTAGGATAAGTGTTTTACTGCCAATTCAATGAATTTGCAACAGTCAGAAGAGTAATTTGATTTATTTGAGTTTTACTTAGTGTACAAGTGGTTTCATATATGTGATGAAAAATAACACATTTCACGTGTTGTTCGCAATCATTCCGCTCTATACTTAATAGCTTCTTTTTCTTCTAAAACACCATCTTGATTGGACCATGATTTCTTAATTTTTCGACGGTGTCCGATATTGGGTGCTGTCCGGTACTGGGGATCTCCCCCTAGTAATTTAAGAGTCCTCCAGGTTCAATGTTCATCTTTGGGCAATTTTACAGGATCTTGAAACTTTTGGCTTACTTTAGCAAGGGATATTTTCAAACCTTCTATGTACACATTTCGCTTAAACATGCGTTGCATTGAAGTGCATATTATTACATTATGTTAACTTGTGCGAGAAAAACCCCTTAAAATCCAAAGCGAATCATGCAGGTGCCCACAAACGATATTTGCTCACGCATTTGGTAGGTTGAACGGATCATTGAAGTAATTTCTGCAGGAATCTTAAATACAGTTCTTAAGGTAGTAACATAGTAATATTCTTAATACATTCGGTTAGTTTTTTGAAAGAATCCATTTCCTGGCCATTTCGCTTGTCCCGGGATTCGGGACAAAAATATCCCGGGAAATCAATCCCGGGATTTTCAATGAAACTTGTATTTTCGTTGAAATTTCAACTTTAAAATGATTTTTATAATTAGGTTCAATTATCAATTTTATTTACTTGAAAAATAACCTTCGTATTTTTCAAGATATATAGCTGAAATAAAAATCAATTACTAGGGTAGAAGCACCGGGTTTGGCCATACGCCAGTTGTAGCCATAGTGGATTATACACCGTTTTACTTAGCCAATCAGCATGAAACTTTTTTTTTTTCAGTAGATCACATTCATATGATAGATCTACATTCATTCACTCGTCCAAATTGATCCAAAACATAAGAAAAACAATTCATTTTCCTTATAATTTTAACTCCCATACAACTAATTTGGCCAGGGCACTCCTAATTTGGCCACTCTCATGAGAAATCAATGCAATTGGCCAATTTAGGAACCGAAGTTAAATCTATGGCCGAAACTGGTTCCGTTGGCCTATATTGACCAACGGGATTTTCAAAGCGAAAAAATGGTTTTGGCTCAATTTTGATATTTTACACATATAATATGGATTGAAAGCTTGCATTTGACATATTTGTAGTATAAATAGGGCTTCCCATTTAATTTTTATTGAGATTTTCTCTTAGGTTGGCCAAAACCGGTGCTTTTACCCTACGATCTTATTCTAATGAAGTAACTAAACAAAAATTTTATCTCAACTAATAACGGGTATGTTGAGGAAGTTTACAAACTCTCTATTATAAATGAAAGTATGACAAACATTTAAATCATAATTTATTGATAACTAGTTGTCCCGGCATAGCTCGTACTGCTAAGTAGGCTTTAGAGTAGGCAATGGTCAATCCCTACACAAAATGTCAAATATATGTTCTCGTTTTTCCAACTTTTCCGGTGAGTTTTTCGCAATTATTATTCCACACATTCACGTCGCAACCCTTGAGAAACGCAACTGCGGAGGAATCACGTAAATCGGTTGGCCAGTTCTCAGGCCATTTCGTGACATACAAACACCACTTAGTTTTTATTCATATAGATAGAAGATTAGGAATTCAGGCTTATTTTCTTATTAGCTTTCTCAGTCTAACCTTATGAAAACTGCTCATGTTGTAAAAAACGCACTAATAGAGTTTTGCAACTAGACCAATACAAATATTTTTACACATGTGAAAAGGCTAAATTACTTTTTATATTTTCCACTTATTTTCTTTCTATCTTGATGTTTTTCTGTTTTATCGAATAAAGTTTGAGCAAGTTTGTTTTGCAGTAAAATTTGATGGTTTTCGTAAAATTTTACATTCATCTCGGGAAACCCGGGATTCCCGGGATGACATGATTTATATCCCGGGAAACGGAAAATCCTGAAATTTCTCAACTCCCGGGATTTTTTGTCTCGGGATGTCCCGGGATGGACACTCTAATGGTGAGGAAGGAATTATAGATAGAATTCGAGGAGATACCGTTTTGTCTCAAATTCCGAACACTCAGTTTTGTATGGCAGTTTGCTTGAAATGTTTCGCTGAAATATGTCACCAAATAACAAGGAAATGGAAGTCAAATGCAATTCAATTTTAACGTCTCCAATATAATTTATACCGCGGCAGTAGTGATGATTCTCTAGGTTGAGACCAGTAGAATAAGCTCAGATGAATTTATTTGCGAAATTATCCATCAGGATACGATTTATTCGTGTTGTTCGGAATTTGAATCAAGGTGTTCAGAATATGAGACAGAATGAACACAGTGTTCGGCATTTGAATCAAAATGTTGTTCCATACTTTTGCGTAAAAACAATATTAAAACTAATTAAATCAACATTATTATTGGTACACCCAACAGCTAACAGTTAGGCTTTGCGAAGAAATGAAAATTTACACTAATATCAATCAATTTATGCCAATCAGATGTATCTGAAGTCACTGTTGGCCCTAAGTGTTCGGAATATGAGTCAAAACGGCAGTGGCGCAACCAAGGGGGGGTTTTGGGGGTCAAATCCCCCCCCAGAGCAAACAAATTGAAAAGCATTGCCAACAATATTTTTGAAATTCAACGTTGCAATCCACAAACACTGGAGTAGTAGGTTGTATTAACATTAATGTTCTTCTGAGTTGTGGCTTGTTATTTTGAAGGCATGTAAATATGTATGCACATTGAGATCTTTTTTTACAGCTGAATGATACAAAATCCGATTCTTCAAAAATCTTTTGGTTGGCTTTTAGCCAAATTTTATGATCCTCAGAGAGTACGTGGAAATTCAGAGAAGATTACAAACAAAAATCATAGGAAAGTTTAAGGGAAATGGTGATTTCGTTTTAGGGACGAAAAATTACAACTATTTGTCTACAAACTGGAAATGCTTTAATAACTGCAATACTGATTTCCGTTCGACAAACTGCTAATAATAATTACAGAACTTTTTGCAATAACGTAGCAACTTTGAAAACATATTTAAGAAACAGCACAGGCGAAGAGTTTTTGAACGCTATCACGCTATCTAAATATAGCTTGGATGAAATTTCGAATAAACTACGAAGGATGTTGTTTTAGTCGATATCAGAATATTGCAATCTCAATATATGTAAAATGCAAAACCCTCGCTATTATTTGTAAAGAACGATATGTTGAAGGAATTTCCTGGCTTGCAGTCTTTAATCCTTAATTGAACACGTATTTTTGCTACTGTCCGACGTTTCAGCAACTGTTCGTGGCCAGTCGATCCTTCACTAATATAACGAAATATTCTTTGTGATCTGTTCTTCTATCCCTCACAAGCGTATTTCAGAAAATTGTAGATTCCCTTTGGCTAGTATTGCTGTGTGCATTTGAGGTGCAAATCTTCACTAAATGTCTTTCAAATGCGGTAAGACAAAACAAACAAAGGATACCTAGCAACGATCACACACATCACCGCCAACCTAGCACAGAAAAGCTTACTTTGACATCGGATTGCCTGTGGAAAATCTTACCGCATTTGGTGTTCCCGCATTTGATATTTGCGTTTCAAATGCACACAGCAATATTTAAAAATGTATGCCTAAAGTGGACGAATGGAGCTTAAATCTGCAAATGTAGTTTTTTTTTCATTGTTTAACTTGAAATATTTTTAAATTTTCCCACTAGATTTTTTTTACATTCGTTTGATCTTCCCAAAAAAATCATTGTCTAAGTTTACAAAACCCCCCCTAGAGCAAAATCCTGGTTGCGCTACTGCAAAACGGTATCTATTAACGAATGCTTGAACATTTGATTTGCAGAAATCGCTAAAGAATTATTTGTTAGAATCCTTGTAAAAACTCAAAGAAGAAAACTTTCTTTCTGAATTTCTTCAATTTTCTGAAGATTCCAAGAGGTGCCTTTTTTCCACAAAAATTCTTTGAAGAAATTAAATGATCCTCTATTCAAGTCATACTTGGAAGAATTTCTTGAGAAAAAAAAGTAATGGAAAACTTTTGGCAGAATCACTGAAGAGATCCTTTGAGTATTCCTTTTACTGATTTCTAGATGTATAACTGGAGGCACGTATGGAGCAATCTTCAAAAATACCTAGGAGTTAAATCCAAGCATTTTTGGTTAATTGCGTGCAGAAATTTATAAAGATAGTCACTGGAAGAATCAATAAAAATTAATTTCATGAAATAAGTTCCTTGGAGATGTTCTTGGAGGAATTCCTAGTGAAACTTATACAGAAAGTTATGGACAATTACTTAAACTTTATATTTGGAAAAACAATCTGTACAAAAAAATCCTATAAACAATTCTGAACAAATTCACATATATTGGTTGGTTGGTTGGTTGGTTTGGTTTGATTTTATTATCGAGATTTTTAGCCCTGGGCTAGTTCATCTCGGGACCAACGGCTTTACTTCCCTTCCGAAGGAAGTCGTCACTATAACTTTTTACGTCATAAGTGACTATGTCGGGGATGGGATTTGATCCCAGGTCCTCGGCGTGAGAGGCGAGTGTTCTAACCACTACACCAGGTCCGTCCCCGATATTGAGGAATTATTTGAATAATTTCTGATTCTCGATAATACGGATATATAATTCTTTCTTGAAGAAATCCCTTGACGCATTATATGTACGATATCCTGTAAAAATTCCTAAAGTAAAGCCTTAATTTTTCCTGGGCCATTTTTCAAATACTATTAAAATATTTATCGGCGTGACGCTGACCGGCGTATGGCGCGCCGCCGATACGTCAATCGGCGTCGGCGGGACGTAAAATGAATCGGCGGCGGCGGCGTGGCGCGGCGGCGCACAGGTCTAGTTCCACCTTGAAATAGCTTCAACATGCATTAAAAAATCGGAAGCTCGAAACGCTTTTGAATCAAATTATTTTGTCAATAACTTTTTGTATATCTGAAATTGGAGTATTTCTTAAACCTGGAATTATTTGGTAGAACCTGGAAATATCAGGGAATATCATTTATGTAAACGAGTAGACACCCTGTCTAACGAAGTCACATATCACATTTCTTCGGAAAACCTGCTCAGTAAGAACCACTACTCGCACTACAGTATGATGCATATACCGGAATGTTCAGTTTTATAATGTAATAAATGCAAAAAAAACATCAATGAACTAAGAAATAATAATATTAAGAAATTTACATTTTTTTGATGGATGAAAATTTTTCACCATAGAATATAGTTAACAGTTTCTCATGTAAACTTTCATGATTTTAAACGAAAAAAACTGCTTTTGGAAATTCCAAAACTGATGACGAATTCTGCCCCTTCAAGTGTTTGTTATCTGCACTGTCATATATTAGGCAATTAGCGATTTACCGTCAAACGGGGTGACTTGCAACACTTTTCAACTTCAATCAACGAAAACCAAGATCTAAACGTAATCCAAAAATCTAAATTACTTGTAGAACTTTGAATGGCCGGCTCGCTTACAGAATGAGATGATAGAAAATTGTATCGAATTATTTTGTCATATCAAAAATCATCAAAAAGGTGAAATTTTTTAAATGTCCTTGTGCGGGGTGACTTGCAACACTCACTGCTAATTTAGGTTTTTCCAACAAAATGTTGATATTTTTTATTAGTCACACTTGTTAAGTATTGTTATTTATGTATTCAAAGCATTCGAACCAGTACAAGAACATTTAGAATACATTTTTATAAGAAAATAATTGAGCTATTTTTGTATGAGAAAAAGAGGCGTTAAATCATCAAGGTCCAATATCTTAACTGAACAATATTTTTAACCAGTATTTGTAGTTGATTGATGAATTATTACTCTTTTGATTATAAAGTAGACCTAACACAAATTTTTTTAACGTTTATAAAACTCTAAATTGCTTAGAAATAAAGTGTTGCAAGTCACCCCGCATAGGTACATGTGTATAAAAATTATTTTTATTAAAAAGTTGTTGCTACAATTTCGTAAAATGAAGTTCGTCATATTATCACTTATTAGTTATAGAAACAACATGTAGAGTATTACTTTTGTACATTAATTCTATCTCATGTTTTCAGGTCACGATTTCGAACCTCCATCAAGTATCATTTTTCTAGACATTTAAAAGAATTATGTTTATTGTATGAACATATTTATAATAACAGTTTTAATCGTGGCCCCTACTTGAATTGTGAGTCACACGTATTGAAGCACCGATTTAAAACGAATTTTCTATTGAAAATTGTGTTTTATAGTGAAATTTAGTTGTAAATTACAATGTGTTGCAAGTCACCCCGCCGTTGCAAGTCACCCCGTTTGACGGTACTTACAAATGTTTTCTCTGTGACCTACGCTGCCTCATCTTCTGCACAATTTACTTCTGTCGGGACATTTCATTTCCATGACTTATGGCCCTTCCCGAAGCACACGAAGCAAACTTCAAGAGGCTGTTGTATGCCATACCGGTAGTCCGACCAGCCTACCTTGAGTAGGTTCAAGTTCTTCACTTTGTTGGCCTCTCATCTAGATTTTTACTCTGGATAATCGCTCCGCAGACAGAGATCTCTCTTCAACGTCGTCGCCAAGCATTTCTTGTGTTATAGGGTGTCCCAGAAAGTATGGGTACGACTTTGATAATGAATATCAGAGTACTTTTCCAACAATCAAATATTTTTATATTTTTCTATCGGCTATTTCAACCAGCATCTGTGATAAAATTGTTCGATTTAATAATCGTTTATATTTAAAATTTTGATTTTAGAAAATCAATTCTTATCTGGTCAGCACAGACCCTAAATTTTGTTTTTGTTGAATATTAACTAGTAAAATATGTTTTTATCAAAACCTTTCGCCGTGATGAGTTTAAGTAAATTGTATCAAGAATGTTTTACATAAATTTTTGTTTGAAATTTTATTTGGCTTTGTTAGAGAATAATTGGTAAAATTCGAAAAATCTCGTATTTTTCTCTCCACATAAGACAACATCACGAAGTTATAACTCTTCAGGTATTTTTAATAGTAATAAAAATAATACATTTCAGAATTACGAATGGTTAATCCCTATTCTTTTGAATAGACAACTTTAAGTTTTTATTTATTCATGTTGTTACGTAAATATGGCGGCATCCACAAATTACGTAACGCTCTAGGGGGAGGGGGGGAGTAGGCTCAAGCGTTACGGCTCATACAAAAAATTTAAATTTTTCATACAAAAAGCGTTACGGAGGGGGGGGAGGGGGTCAACAATTTTCAATTTTAGCGTTACGTAATAAATGGACGCCGCCTATAGGGATTTGTTTTTGACCATTTTCAAAAAGACCACGACTGGAATCGGATTTTTAGTTCCAATACAAATTGTACATGCTTAAATTTAAAATTTCAATTTGAATAAGTGATAGTCCGATCAATTATCATATCATCGCTGATAAATATATTTTTTCGAATTTTACTATACACACTTTCTGACATAGAACAAATTTTGTAAAACAAAGTAGCTCAAAAATAACGAGATTTGTGCAAGACTGATAAGAGATGCTTTAAAGAAATGTTACGTAATCAACACATTAATAATTAAATTATTCATTAAAAAAAATCGCAACTCTTATTTTTATTATTTATCTTTATTAGAGTGGCTTTTCGCCCTTGGCGAGTTCACCACTTCGCAACTCTTATTGGGCATAGTAATCAAATGTGTAAAAATCAGATTTTTAGCTTCACTAGTTTTGAAATAGCAGTATGGTGAAATCGATCCCATACTTTCTGGGACACCCTATAGTTGCTTATGGGCTGCTCCTTTTTGCTTGGCATCTTTCTTTAAGACTAGGACCATTTTACCAATATACGTCCACGTATATCGTCTGACAAGCACTATGATTTTCTACGTCCTGGGAAGTCGAGAAAATTTCCAATCCGAAAAGATTCTCGAGCGACGGGATTCTAACCCCACACCCCTGGTGTACAGTACAGTATGCTTTTTTTAATAGTCCTTAGCATCATACTCCCATAGCCAGAGACTGCCCTAAAGCTGTTCCGCACTGGAGTGTGATATAATTGCTGCTAAAGTAAAGCAAGAAAAACGCTGTTACAGTGAAGTGCAAAGTACTTTTATTTTTTCAGACATGTATTTTATTTACTATTAATTTGGGTTTCCTCCCTCGAAACCGCATGGAAGATAGAAATCTACTGTCTACACTCCAAATACAATTTCGTATTAGGGTCACTATTACATCAGCTAGCAGCAAGATGTTTGCTAAATTTACGGCAAATGTAAAGTGCGTGCAAATGATATCAATCAATCTTTGCTTCTGTAGCACAACAGAACCGCATGTTATCCGGTAGTGCTGGACTGAACCTAAGAAATACTGAATTGAAAGATATTTATTCAAGCACATTGCCACACTTAGAATATTTCACGAATTTCAGGTGAAACTTTACCGTTACAATTTCAAAAATCAACAACCAATCTGTAAAATTATGCATGGAAACCACAAACGAAATTAGTAATCGGTCAGATTGATAATTAAACTCTGCATTTCGTAAAATTGAATTTATGCAGAATAAATCGAATCAAGATTTTTGGATTAAAATAGCATAATTGTTTCGGCAATCTAATAGGCTGAATCCGTAGAAATATAATCAACCATAAATGTCCCACTGCATTTTGTGTTCATGTTTTATGAGTCCTCTGCTTTTTATATTACAGACAGTCTTGGGAACTGTGACCACAATTCACCACAGTTCATCGATTCTGCCATTCCACCAAAACACAAAGCAGCAGCAGCATCAATACCATCAGGCGTTGCGCTGCCAACGGTTCACACACTGCTTGACTGTTTTTGTCTCTCCACTATGACCATTTTCGGGCAGCCATTCCAAGCTGAATGATTGAAAAAAGTGTTAAATCATTCAATCGCTAATATTTCGCTTGTGTTTTCAACTAATTGAAATCTATTAGCTCTAACAGAAAGACCACAATCATTCCGTTACGATACATATAAACAAGTTCAATTTCATACTGCCTTTATCGAGCAAAAATGCAAAACCCCGAAAACCGCAAAAATCGTGTCACCACTGTGCTCGAGTCATTTCGCATTCGGGGTTGAAAAACGTTAGGAAGAAGAAGATTACATTTTTTGAAGAGCCGTGACATTTTTTGTTTTGAACCGTCATGGTTTGCTTTGGATTTTGATGGTCGTGTAGAAAGATGTAAATGTAGAGGCGGTAAATGTTTGCTCCAGTACTTTTCTCATCCCTGATTACAGATGTTTTTTTTTTGTGTCATCAAGGACCCTATATTTAAGCTTAACTAAACTGAAACACATTGTGTCACGATTTTTAGTTACTGTCTACCAAAACTTTTTCTTTAAAATGTAATGCCCCACACAAAAGGTGACCAAATTAAAACTCACGACGATGATACTTATCCGGGTCAAAGTAAGAGGTAACGACCACGCGATCACTGAACTTGCGTCCGGTAAGTGCTTGCTGGGCCTTCTGACAGTCGACAATTGAGTTAAATTCGACAAAGACCTTACCGCAGCCGGGTACGTCGACACCTTCAATGGGTCGCGGAATTTCCACGCTCCGGACCACGCCGTACTTGTTGCACTCCTCCTTAATATCCTCGAGAATATCTTCGTATTCCTCTTCGTCCTTCAGCTCGTCCGGAGTGACCATGTTCAAGAGACAGAGTACCTCCGTCGGTGGTCCCGATGATCCAACCAACGACAGACCAGGTACCTGTGGATCGAAATTATAAATTGAATAGCCATGAGAATTCGTAGGAAATAATGAGAGGTACAAACCTGAATTTGAACTGGTGCGACAGCCGCAACGTTTGCGTTCTTGGCTCCAACACTGGCCCTTTGTACAATCAACTTCTTATCGCCCAGCTGCATACCGTTCAATCCTGCTATAGCCTGCAGAGTAAAGAATTGGATTAGTCTTCGATGACGAATTTGACCAATGATAACAATAAACATACCTGATCGGTAATGGTATATTCCACATATTCGGCAAAGGCGTAACCTTTGCTCAATCCAGTTGCAGCATCCTTGACCAAGTTGAACGCCTTCAGTTGTCCAAAGGAGAGCAGCAGTTCTTTGACCTAATGGAAACAATATGCAACAACGACGACCATTGCACGAGAGAAAGAATGATTCGAAAAAATAGAAAAAGAACCGAATTAGTAAAAGGTACATTGTTCAAAGTATAGAGAAGGGTTATTTATTGGGGAATCCTATCCGAAATTGCGTGCACTCCTCAGCGTTCGAATGGGTGGTTTAGCCTTTGAAATCCGTTCAGAGGATAAACTGTCTCGGTCATATTAGATAGTGTGAAACAAACGGTACCACTACCCGAGGAACAAATATTTCACAATAATCTATGCATACCATATTTGGGTATCATACCATAAATTGGAATTGTTCAGTACTCAATACCTTCATTTGGTATATAATGGTATTGAAAAAAAAATGTTTAAAACAATTAAAAATACTTCATTGAGGTATTCAACAGCTATTGAGGTCTGCTGGAGGTGTTGAACTACTATTGAAAAATTTCACTTTTATATGAATATCCACCATGTATTTATTATTGAGGTATTACAATACCTGATCTAATTATCAATTTGGTGTTTGTAGAATATGCTTGAGATATTATTTGAGGTATTTTACCTGTTATGCAGGGATCATTTATACCTTATTTAGGTTGGAAGTATTGGAAATACCAAACTATGGAATACCTTAGTTTGGTATTCAGTAGTTATTTTCTTCTGCTCGGGTAGTCATATTAAAATTTCTTTAAATTTACTTGTAGAACAAAGTATGTCTTGAACTATTATATATTCATTTGCAAAAAGCTACCATGACTTCAAGGGAAAGATAAACTGCACATAAAAACAAATGACATCAGACATTGGTATACAGATTATTCCAAAGGTTTATTTCAGTATTTGTACAGGGATATATAAAGTAATGCCCTTGAAGTTGCTCTGTTATTTTAGTTTATGAATCTTTCGATGGGAAAATTATCGTCATCGTTTTACGGATTTTTTTACCAGTTTTTCCGAACACTTCTTCCAAGAAATAGTAGGATTTTTTTCCTGAAATTTCTCCATCAAATCCTTAAAATTTTCGAATAGAATTGCTCAACGATTTCAACCATGAACTTCTCTGAGAATTTCTACAGGAATTACTCCATAGATTGTCTTAAAAATTTTCCAGTGATGTTTTTCAGGAGATTACATAATGATTGTTCCAGGAAAGGGAAAGTCCTAGCAGATGAAAAAATTGCTGAAACAACTTCTGAAGTCGGCTTCAATGGAGGAATTCCTAGAAAATAATGTGTAGGAATAACCGGAAAAATCACTGAATTAATTGATGTATCGAATTGGAAACTCTACATGAAATTTATAAAAACGTTTGGAAGATTTTTTGACGAATTACTCGAACAGCACAAACGAGTTGCCGGTCAAGAAATGATCAGAAGTTTTAACCAGCACTTGAAGTTAAGATCAATTAAGTCATACGATGCCCATCAGCCAGTTCATTTACAGCAACAAAGGAATGACCAGATACCCATACAAGGTTTACAAAATGAACTGAATTCAGTTCCTCAATACAATTCCACATGCGATAGATAGCCTTGACCTTGCGTTGACCGAAACAAGAGCAATGATAGCAGTCAGACTACAGAAGACAGAAGAATATGACTTTTACACAAACTCTACCAAGTCAATAAAACTGGTGCAGGTGCACCCTCAACTCACGAGAATATACACCAGCACCAAGACTACCTTCAAGGAGGGACCCATAAGTGCCTACCATGCAATATCGAACGATATACTTATTTTCAGATAACCAGAAGTCCAATTTAAGGAAAATTACAACATTTGTGAAATTACTTGGAGGAAGAACAGAGTTGTCCCAACTCACCAGAAGTGGAAACAACGAAGTGTATAGATAAGACTCTCACTTGAGAGCATCCGCTAACGCTCAGTTTCCGAATTGCTGATCGGCGCAATGTCGAGAAAAGATATTGTTTTTATGTGCAACTTTGAACATCGAAAGAACCTTCAATATTCAAGAAAACATTGTATTTAAGTCACTGTGGACTTTCCAGATTGATAAGCAATAAGACAAGCTTCCATATATTCTTGACCTACACTTTATTTCCTTTGCTCTCCATCTTCATTATCATTGTCCAGAGTTTGATGTTTTAAATCTAAGCTGGATAATAACAGTATTATAATAACTAATATAATAATCATTCTTTAGGAACCTTCTTTACATATACAGATGCAAAACTGGCATTCAATCAATGAATGCAATCAGTTATTAACTGTGGGAGTGCTCATAAAAAACTAATCTGAGAAGCAGAGCATATCCCAGTGGAAACTTAATTCCGGAAAAAAAGATCTCACCCTTACTAGTAAGTTCAACCGTTGTTTCACACAACCAATCGAAAGTCATACTTACCAGCTGAGGAGTGCACCCTAACAACCGAAGTAGTTCCTATCCTGAAAAGCCCTATCTTTCTAATACTGTTCTGCAAATGCCTCCAACCGTAGCGCTAAGGACCCTAATCGCCTCACACCCTAAACCTAACTAGTTGTACTTCTGTGACGTCACCGAAACCAACCTCTGCGTAGGCAGACAGCTGCAAAGAAGATATTGTTGAATATAACTTGCCTTGCTTTGCCTCTCTCTCCCTTCTCGTTGATTCAAGTGGTTTCAACTTTTTAAACAACTCTTTACTCAATACTCGCTATATGCGCAACAAATTCATTCAATATTCATATATTCTCTGTTTCAAGCATGATCAAATTTGCCTAAATCATAAGTGTAGTGCCCATACAGCCGGACAGTGACCGAGATCAAGCAGCCAGCCCAACCCGACCAAAGCATCTACAAACGTGGACATGAAAAACGGAAAAAAGAAGAAAAAACTTAGTATCAGTAACGGTTTTCAATCAAAGGCTGAAATTCGAAATTTGAGCTGTAAAAAAGACGAACGGCCTGCAAAAAAGAGAAAATCGAGAAGCCCACTCGGATGGGAGGGCCAGATCTTCGATGGACCTAACTGAAACAAAAACGCATAAGGAAGGTAGTGTGTTCCTGAAAAGAGGACGACGTGACAAGACAAAGGTTTTACGCTTGATTCGCTTTTGTTGAAACACTGGAATCGGAAATGTAAATGGCCTGCAAATGTCAATGTGAAACAAACGGGCAGCACTCCGCGCAAAGTTCGAAAGTGCTCCGAGACCTGTAAAAACGGATTCGCTGTTTTGTTCTGCCTGCGATGCGACGCAACTGTTAAGGACGTTGAGATAGCTAAAGGTAGGGGGCTAAAAAGAAATTTCGATCGTTTTCTCAATTTGATTCGTGGACAATGCTTTTACTGTAAACGAGTCGCAAATTTTTGGTACAAGAACTTCGTTGGCAGCGACGAGAACTTCCAGTGTAGTTTTGTTGAGGGAAAATAGGATTGAATCGAAAAAATGGCCGTCACATTGCTACTTGTTGTTCGTGTACCTACTTAGTACACACATTAGGTTTTTCGAATTTGTGCGTTTTATAGATCAAGCAAACCGTTCTTTTCAAATATTGAAAATTGAGCGAAGCTAATTTGGAACTGTTGAAAAGGTCAATTCCGAAAAATATTGGCTAGAAGTAACCTTGAATAAATTTTTAAACATTTTGATAAGAATAAGTAGAATAGGTGTGAGAATTTATTTATTTATTTCACCGTCTTCGACTGTAAGTCGTACAGACTGAACTAACTATAACCCGTAATTCTTGTAGGTTTTCTTTTGAGAACTCCTGTATAAATCTTTGGAAGATCTCTTAGAATAACAACTGAAGAACCCGGTGAAAGAGATTGAGGGGAAAAATATATGGATAAGATACTGGGGTTGTCTCTAGGAAAATTTACCATAGAATTTACTGAAAATATTAGCATTGGAATGCTGAAGGATTTTCTGGAACAAATTCTAGAGAAATTCTTGTAAGTACCCTTTGAAAAATCGCTTGAGAATTTTGTGGGACAATTGAGAGGTATTTCTAGGAACATCGTTATCGGTGGGGGCCCTAAAATTATAGCTTAGCTTAGCTTAGCTTAGACTGACTACACATATCAATGGTTGCTATTCCGTGATTGACCGAAGTCAGTGAAAATGCACAAAGAATCAACTAGAAGTTCGGCTGGGATTGCCCATAATCTTCTTCAGTGTGCATAATTCAGTGCCTCTATTTATACAGGGTCAATAACGGCGCCGGCCACGTCCTTGCAGTCATGTGGGATTGGGGGAAGGAATGTTAGTGTGTAACCTTTGCTTTTTGGAGACCGTGTTTGCCTCTGCATCTCCACAAAGGTTACTGGGAGGGATGTTTGTTAATGGGGAGGATCGTTGGGTCATAGGATTCACTTTGATAAGCGATTAGACCATGATAAACAATGATTTGTGAGATATATACACGCTTATACGTAAATATAATATTTTCATTTGATATGAACAATTTCTATGTAGAGGAAAATTATGCCGACACTTGAGGTGACGAACCATTCAAAGTTTGTTGAACAAATACCTAAATGTAACATTCCTACAGCTGTCAGGACGAAAGCATGTGTTATTATATTTTACTCATTTGAAAAGAAACAAAAAACTCGATTGGTTGGGACATCATAGAACACTCTTATTCTTATGCCGACACTTACAGTGGCGAACCATCCAAAGTTTGTTGAATAAAGTGAACCTTTCGCAAGTCTACACTTGTAGTGTCGAACCATTCAAAGTTTTTTTAATTACAAAAATAAAGGTATATAAGAGGTGTTCTGAAAAAAAAAATGTTAAACATAAATAAATCATGAATCAGAGTTTGTGTCGACACTCACAGTGACGAACCATCCATAGTTTGTTGAAAAATCATATTTACATCCCACCATTGTAACGATTGAATGTGCAGTCATACATATTTTATGGATTAGAAATAGTAGCATGAAACGAGCTCACCAATTGATCCGTTATCCTTGACTTAGCAGCCACAATCCACTTTCGGCTTCACTCGTTTGCTCGGCTATAAAAAAGCAATCAGAAAAAAAAAATAAGCGCGCGACCCAAAAAGAATAAAAAAAAAACTGTTCGGGCTTTCTTGACGCACTGCCCAGGAGCAAGCGTCAAGGTCGAAGGATCAAACAGAACTAACCGATCGCGGCACTTTTTCAGTTACTCCAACCGAACTCACCGATCACGCCACTTTTTCACTTACTAGACCAACGCGCAACATGTTTGATCCTGCCCTCGCCGCTCGCCCCAGCAAAAGCAAGTGTCAAGGTCGAAAGATCAAACAGAACTAACCGATCGCGGCACTTTTTCACTTTCTCAGGGTGGCCAGTGAAAAGTCAATATCAAATTCCCGGTTTTCTCCCGGTTTTTTTCCGATATTTCAAAAATTTTCCCGGTTCAATTATAATCTATTGTTTACCATTTCAAACGACTTCAAATACGATTTTTTGGTCATACAGCAAAGCACTTCTATTAAAGTTAGATGGAAATCAATTTTTTTGCCCTGCATTATAATGTTGTGGGCCCATTATGTTTCTGCTAAATTCCAGTCTGATCAATGCAACAATATTTTAATTTTTCAAGTAATCGTGAAATTTGTTTTGAAACTTTTTATTGTAAAAACGAAGTTTGTATTTTTTTTTTCGAAGACCCACACGTTAGTGCTTCCCACACGAAGGACGAAGGAAGCACCACACTAGACAACGGACTAGCATGCAACGCCCAGTGGCACAGTCGGAAAACATTCTTCACGAAAAGTTTTACGACCTGAAGCGGGAATCGAACCCACACTCCTTGACTCGATGCGCCTAAATGCTTGGTAACACTAACCGCACGGCCACGAATCCCAAGAATGCATCATAGTTTGAATTGTAAAACAAGTTTATCAATTGTCATAGATTTCTCGAACAGAAGACAATAGCAAGCCTTTAACATCAGAAGAAAATAGCAAGCTTGCAACAAAAATGTTTTTTGAAAAGTTAGGTAAACTTTCCCATAAGTTGATTTCGAAAAATGATTGAAGTAATATTATCATAGGTATCCTTATATGTCTTAAAAAATATACCTTAATCAATTAAAATAGAAGTATTATGTGGAGGAATTTTTAGCTTAAATTAATAGAAAATCAAAAATGCAATTGTCGAGAGCTTTGCGAATATCAAGCTTGCTTAGATAAATGTAATTGATGGCATCCAAATATTGTATTTTGTAAAATGAAATTCTTCAAGGAATGTTATGAAAAAATCATTATTCACAAGATTCTTCAACATTAAAAGGTTTTAACATTTTATGTAGTTAATTACTGGATTAAAGAAAGTCGTAGTTTTTATAAAATATTTATCTAATTGGCTTGTTTAGGGGTATCCTGCTTTTAACATATTCTGATTGTACATTAGCCGGAGCCAGAATCCAAAGTTCTACTGAAGAAGAAGACTTACAAAAAACTGTGAATTTTTCATCACTAAACAACCCAATTGGCAACATTTGTATAAAGATACTATACCCTGACTTTATTGACAAGGTTGAGATTCGAATGTTGAAGCTATATTAAAAACCCACTAATAAATTTTATAGGGATTGTGTTGGTTGGAATATTATCTGGTATGCACAATTTTCCCGGTGGTAATTGAAATTCCCGTATATTTCCCGGTTTTCTCCCGGTGATTTGAAATTCCCGGCTTTTTCCCGGTTTTCCCGATTTCCCGGTGCGCTGGTCATCCTGCTTTCTTCAACCGAACTCACCGATCACGCCACTTTTTTACTTACGAGACCGACGCGCGACATGTTTGATCCTGCCCTCGTCGCTTGCCCCGGGAAAAGCAAGTGTCAAGGTCGAAAGATCAAACAGAACTAACCGATCGCGGCACTTTTTCACTTTCTTCAACCGAACTCACCGATCACGCCACTTTTTCACTTACGAGACGGACGCGCGACATGTTTGATCCTGCCCTCGTCGCTTGCCCCGGGAAAAGCAAGTGTCAAGGTCGAAAGATCAAACAGAACTCCGTTATCGGTGGGGGCCCTAAAATTATTCCAAAAAAAAAAACAACTCGAGAAATCGGAGAATAAATTCCTGGAGAAACTGTGGAATAGTCTTTTACCATCTTGCTTTTGAAACTGAATTAGAGAAAGTTTTGGGTACCGTGGGCATATATAGAATTTATAGAAAAAATCACCTATACAAAAATGTTTTAGTTTGAACGAACATAAAAACAGCCTTGTAAATCTATGAATATTTGTAGGGAGACTTACGGCTTCGGCACCAGTCGACTATCATCCGCAACCAACCCGGGAGCATCATGACAGCTCCCATACATTGTCAGTGTACCGAAAAATTTTGGTCCGTGGTACTGTCAAACTCAATGAAATCATGGAGTGTGCTCGAAATAGGGCGCAAATTAAAATGATGCTTAATGGACATGTATTTTTTTTTTTGGATTTTTGTTTAGCATTTGTAATATCATTATACATCAGTGATCATCAAACTGAAAAGGTTTTGTGCGGTCCTCGGGAAGATTTTGTACGACCCACGAGCCGGTTTTGAATAGTGATGTGATGTGGTTCGCACAAAGACATGCTGAAAGTTGCTTACAGTAACCGATCCTTTGCTTTCGAAATTATGTTTTGACCGCTTGGTAATTCAAAAGATGTCAAATTTGTCTGCGTTTCTCCATGTTGGGGATTGTAAAATAAACGCAACAGGGAGAGCCGGACCAACCAGTCTTCATAATTCTTTATAGATCTTTGACCAACGATGGCGATCGCTAACGGTTCAAAACGAATCTATATCGATCGCTATCGAAAATCACTGACCGGGAGGAAGGGGGTCTTTCGTAGTGTTACGGTCCATACAAAAAAAAATTCCATAGATAATCTGTTACTTGGCAAATGTAGGGGGCTTAAAATTTGTCATGTTATATTTCAATAATTCCTTTGACATATATAATGATTTATGTCACACTTTTTTATTTATGGAGGGGATTTTCTTTTGCAGAAGTGCAGTGAAGTGTTAAAGTTCAATTAGTAGTTTTCTTTTCTTAATAATTTATCAGCTTAAAAATCAATTTTATGTAGTTCATTTTCAGCCTTTTACTCGCAGCACATTTATATTTGTGGATTTGAACACTTTTTTCTCATACTCACCACCAAATGTCTAAGCTTCAATCAGATAAGCTTATTGGATGAACTATCAAGCTTTTTACGAGCGCTAATATCACCAATAATTTGCTCACTTTTTTGTAAGCTGCTGTTGAAGTGCCAAAACTTTTGGACCGAGTGAATTAAGAACAACGTCGATGGAATGGACTCAAGCCAAACGTCAAACTGATGGATCCCTACCAGAAAGTAACTAACTTTTGACGGCCATTACCGCTCTTGAAAAGTTCATGCAATGGATTTATTCACGATTATCTTTTCTTGTCGATTTTTTTTCTTTTCCATAACATAAAATTACTACTACATTTACATAAAATTACTTCCGCACCAATAGACTAATCCATTGGTGTACTAAAATCACTCGATCTGAAAATTCTGACGCTTGAGGTCCAGAACACGTCAGGAGCATACGGAAGCGTGCCCCGCTCAAGTGTCACAATTCTCAGACCGAGTGAATTTAGTGCACCGGTGGATTAGACCATATCCAGTAAATGAATGTTCACCGGATGAACAATGCGTGGGTGAATATGCAACGAAATCGTTATTTTTTGTAAACATCGGCCGCTGTAAAGGTTTTCTTCTAGCTGGAAGTTGCAGTGTGACATAATCGTAAATTAGTTCATACACACTTAAACGGAATCGCCGAGAATCCAACAGCTCAGTTATAATTTGACGATTTTTGGTAAAACCTCTGCCGAGATCTCGGTAAACGTTTACCGAAATCTCGACAACAAATTTGGGCCGAAGTCTCTGCAAAATAAGTACCGTAAAACGGGGTAACTTTGATAGTTTTTTCGAAGAAAACTTCGATATTTATGCATGCTGATGCAAAGAATTACAATTTATATTTTTAAAACAAGTACTGCCATCCTAGCTATCGATTGCACTTGATAGATTGCTAAAATATTAATTCTGAATAGAGGTATTATTTTTCATATAATCGAAAGTCGGATTTCTGTTTTGGGGTAACTTTGGTAAAATAGTGGAGTATAAATCGAACAAAATTGAATGGATTCCGGAACATTTATAGGGCGTTGCATACCTCTAGGCGTTTAACGCTATATGGAAATTTCTGACTTAGATTACAAAAATGGTCCTAGTTTGTAAAAATGGCTTTCGATAAAAGATTTGAGACCGAATTCATGTTCTACTATAACTAAGCTGTCAAGGATAGGCGACGAACTCATTATGACTCCATCAATTAGTGATCGTAGAACAGATTGTTTGTAAGCGTTGCAAAAATGGTAAAATCTGGTAAATTTTTAATATTTGCATAAAAATCCTCGAATGCACTTGATTCCAACGAAAATATCTTTGACATAAAGTGTCATACTAATACTTTTTACTTTTGCATTCGTTTTGCTTAACTGATTTACAGAAACTTTGTTATTTCGTTTAATATATTGTGGGTCTCGCACTATCAAAGTTACCCGCATTATCAAAGTTACCCCGTTTTACGGTACCGAGATTCGGCATTGAAAATTACCGAATTCTCAGCTGTTGGGTTCTCGGCAAAACATTTTACTGAGGTCGGTGAAATAATTTAAGTGTGGCCTATTTTATTGAAACGTAGAAATCTGCTGGTGAGTATGAGAAAAAAGTGTAAAATCGCGCATTTTCACTTTTGGATCTAATTCGATCCCATTGAAACCCATACATATATATATATTTTTATTTAATGCGGGCCGCGCCTTCTTTTGAGGGCGTCAAAGATACCCACAAAATTAGTTTTGTAAATATCTAATCGCCCCCGATAACTTTACTCCGTTAAGCGATAAAACATGTTCGCCGAAAATAAATGTACTATTATCACTGTATGAAACGGCATTCCCAGCTAAACTAAGCACTATTGCGAATCTTTATTTAAATCCGCAGACTGTCCAACAAGTTGCGCGCCGGTGGCCCATGCGCCGAGTTGTGCGCCAGCCAAAAAGTAAATAAAGAAATGTCAAAACATCTCGCCGAGGAAGTGAATCACTTTTAGGGCTCGAGTCCTAAACTGGAGAGCGATCATAATTGTTTTATCGATATTGCGGCGCTCATTTTAAATCCACATCCAGCGGCGGCGGTAACGCGCAGAAGATATGCGCGCATTCCAAACGCAACGTCAAAACTCAAGAAGGCTTGGATTTTTTCGTTCTTCAAGGACGCAAATGTTTCAAATTTGCAAAATCTGAAACATTTGGTGATTTTCATTATCACTGCGACGGTATATCGACATTTTCATATAATCGCATTACGTGGATTTATCTTGCAGAGCACAATACAAAACATATGGAGTAAAATTGTTCGTACCTTCTTGCGTTCAAGTTGCAATCGTTTTGACCGACCCACAACTCGGCTTATAATCCAGGGGGGGTATACGCAACGAGGTACGCCTACCGTTCATGTTTTGTGGGTGTATTCGTTTGGCTGACAACGCTGCTAGGCATCCCGCTGTTCCAGTGTTGAAATGCATCAGCATTTGCTGCCTGGCATGGCCCGCGTTTCGACCTGTGCTGTTTGGGTCGGCCCGCGTGAGAGATGATTGTTAGGCGAGCTTTGTTTGTAGTTGACAGCCGTACACCCACCCTGTTATAATCGATCGGCGCGCAGCTTATTTGGTGGTCAGCGGTTTTGAGAAAAGATTCGCAAAGTGCCCAACTAGTGCCAGACCATGGCGCGTAACATTCGAAGTAAATAGGAAGTGATCGAAATTCTAAAAATTCTCGTGAAGCTCAATAACAAGTCATTAAATCTTTTCACCGAACGAATTGATGCGCGTTTAATTCATTTGGTGTCAAAACTTGGTGCTTTCATTAAGTTTATTTTCATTGCACGAAGAAAAAATCAGATTCGCCCTTATTTCATTTCATTCCATTCGTTGTTTTGCACCCGTCAACAACGAAACAAATTTCCGATCTCCCATAGTGAAAAATCGTGCCGGCAGCGGTGGATGACCCCATTGTTTACGCTGCAAGTAGGTACGTGAAAATTGCATTATCTGTCACTTCGCGGGGGGTTGTCCGCAACCAAATTTCAAACGCCAAATACACAGTATTTTTCTATCAAAACACACCAATGAAATATTCAGATGATTCTTTGCTCGGTCAGCTTCCCGCTGACATGATTTCCGAGACGGAACAAACAATTTTGCCAAAGATGTCATCAATTCAAATTAACACGCCTCAAAATGCGACTGATTTGGAGCTGCCAAACAGATTCGCCTGCAGCGCTTATGAGAAAGTTACCGAAGAGAATGAGGCTGCCGACAATAGTCACACTGACAAGAGATGTTCGCAGCGTTGTGAAAACCGCTTCCAGAAAGATTTTAACAAGTCTGTCGGTGTGAATCGATAGATGATTGAGCAGCGCATGAATGTAAACAAACAAACACGTAATTTGGCTGCTGATGTCCGAGAAAATTACAGAAGAACCACGACATCGGCTTAAACTACCAAGAATACGTAAGTTCCCCTATAAAATTATATTTCTGAATAGAAATTCTAATGTTTTCAAATAGATTTCAACATAAATCAATCGTGTTTGTCATATATATATTCATATATATTCATATAGTATATTCGCTGATTGATTTACGACCGAATTCAATTCTCTTAGTAGGCTGTCTAGAATTAGTCAGAAACTCTTTAAAACTTCATGTCAAAAATGCTAAAATCTCATCAATTTATAATTCTTGAATATAAACCCTCAAATGACCAACCCAACGAAAATAGCTTTAATAGAGATTTCCACGCTAATATTTTTTTGAATTTTGCATTCGTTTTGCTGAACAGATCAACAGGAATTATATTATTGTGATAGATATGTTGTGGGTCTCGCACTGTTTCCCGCATTATCAAAGATCCCCGTTTGACGGTATTAGTAAGATTAGCAATGAAAAATTGCAACAAAGAAACGGCACTGGGATTGGGTACTCATCGCCACCAACACATGTCTTGCACCACGATTCAACACGAGTGCTAGAAATGTAAAACGCACCAACATGTTGGCAAAACGCATGAACAAGCTGAAAATGTAAAACGTCCGTACAGAGGCCTGCAAGAAAAAGTTTACAGACGATTTTTGGGGGGCCATCAACGAAACGCACAGTGCATCCATGTGCCCATCAACCTGGAGATGAAACCGAACTACCCCCTCTTCTAGAATCGTACTTACCTGATCCTCATTCAAGTAGTTCGGCAAACCGCCGATGAAGATCTTGTGCGGAGAATCGGGGACGACCGTGCTAATGACTCCGGAGAATTTTTCTGGAAAAGAAGAGAGAAACAATCTTTAATTTTCTGTCTGTGCCAAAAGCAGTTAAGTTATCTGTACTTCTGGGTTATATCGACCCCATATATTGACACCCCTGTACTTTTGGGTTATACAGCATGTTTGCTTCATCAGTGCAAATATTTTAGGGGAATGTTAACCGTTACCGAGTTACACCCGATTCTGTTTTTGCACGGGGGATGCGTACCGTGTAAAAAAAATACCGTGCAAAAAAAACCGTGTTATTTCGAGAAACCGTGCAAAAAAAATCCGTGTTATTTCGAGAAACCGTGCAAAAAAAAAACCGTGCTATTTCGAGAAACCGTGCAAAAAAAATCCGTGTTATTTCGAGAAACCGTGCAAAAAAAGTTCCATAGGGATTATTGGAGTTCCGAAGAAATTCTTGGAAATCGATGTCCGGTATCAATTGGGAATCCAAGATGGCGACTTCCGGTTTGGGAAAACCACTTGGAACCAATGCAATATGGGTATTTTTGAAACGGGACCGACGAGTAGATGTCCGGTGCCAATTGGGAATCTAAGATGGCGACTTCCGGTTTGGGAAAATCACATAGAACCCATGCAATATGGGTATTTTTGGAACGGGGCTGACGAGTAGATGCCGGAAATCGATGTCCGGTGCCAATTGGGAATCCAAGATGGCGACTTCCGGTTTGGGAAAATCACTTAGAACCCATGCAATATGGGTATTTTTGTAACGGGACCGACGAGTAGATGCCGGAAATAGATGTCCGGTGCCAATTGGGAATCCAAGATGGCGACTTCCGGTTTGGGAAAATCACTTGGAAACCATGCAATATGGGTATTTTTGGAACGGGGCTGACGAGTAGATGCCCTAAATAGATGTCCGGTGCCAATTGGGAATCCAAGATGGCGTCTTCCGGTTTGGGAAAATCACTTGGAACCCATGTTATATGGGTATTTTTGTAACGGGACCGACGAGTAGATGCCGGAAATCGATGTCCGGTGCTTATTGGCAATCCAAGATGGCGACTTCCGGTTTGGGAAAATCACTTGGAACCCATGCAATATGGGTATTTTTGGAACGGGGCCGACGCGTAGATGCCGGAAATCGATGTCCGGTGCCAATTGGTGGGAATCCAAGATGGCGACTTCCGGTTTGGGAAAATCACTTAGAACCCATCCAATATGGGTATTTTTGGAACGGGGCTGACGCGTAGATGCCGAAAATCGATGTCCGGTGCCGATTGGGAATCCAAGATGGCGACTTCCGGTTTGGGAAAATCACTTAGAACCCGAACAATAAGGGTATTTTTGGAACGGGGCAAACGAGTAGATGCCCATATTGCATGGGTTCTAAATGATTTTCCCAAACCGGAAGTCGCCATCTTGGATTCCCAATTGGCACCGAACATCTATTTCCGGCATCTACTTGTCGGTCCCGTTACAAAAACACCCATATTAATGGGTTCTAAGTAACTTTCCCATACCAGAAGTCGCCATCTTGGATTCCCAATTGGCACCGGACATCGATTTCCAGCAAAGTCGCCATCTTGGATTGCCAATTGGCACCGGACATCTATTTCCGGCATCTACTCGTCGGTCCCGTTACAAAATTACCCATATTGCATGGGTTCCAAGTGATTTTCCCAAACCGGAAGTCGCCATCTTGGATTGCCAATTGGCACAGGACATCTAATTCTGGCATCTACTCGTCAGCCCCGTTACAGAAATATCAATATTGCATGGGTTATAAGTGATTTTCCCAAACTGGAAGTCGCCATCTTGGATTCCCAATTGGCACCGAACATCTATTTCCGGCATCTACTTGTCGGTCCCGTTCCAAAAATACCCATATTAATGGGTTCTAAGCAGGGTGTCTACTCGTTTACCGAAATGAAATTCCCTGATATTTCCAGGTTTTTCCAGGTTTCTTAAAATAATTTCAGGTTCAAAAAATACTCTAATTTTATACGGCTAAAACAAAATAATGATGAATTTTGAAGTGTTTTTGATTCAATAGCAATTTATACACTTCTTGACATTTTTTAACGCATGCTGAAGCTATTCCAATATGAAGGTGCTAACAATACCAAAGATTATGTTTTATTCAAATGAATTTAATTTGCCATTGATAGAGTCTTTGATTTCGTTTGTAAGAGCTCTTTTCATCATCGTGAACTTAACGGAAATTTCAAGTGTATCAGTATGCTTGTTACATTGTTACATTTCATTCGAAAATGTTCAAGAGTTCTAAATTACTTAATCTTCCCTTTCCCATGGTAGCTCAAGAGCTCCATCGATTTTCGACGAACTTAAGACAAACTCAATCAAATAAATACAATGTAATACTTAAATAAATATGATTCTATACACATCATATTAAGTCAACAATCAATTAACTGTTTCAATAGTAAAACTATTGATAAACAATAATTCTAACTGGTTTCGAATTATTTAGCCTATTTGCAATCATATTTGTTCAAGCAATTTTTACATTTTTTAAAAACGATTTTTTCCTAAATAAATAGTCGGTTGAAGTCGTCGGAAAGAGAGAGTTAATCATAATTGTTAAGAAATTTTAAATTTAACAGTTGTTTAAATTTCAGAATGTTTTTTTCTGCAATCAAATATTTTTCAATGAAATTAAAAAATGTGCATTAAATAATTTTAAAAATTGTGCACGTAGCAGTTCTGGTAACGAGTGAGTGTCTTGAATATTCGAAATTTAAAAAAAACTGAAAAAAGAGCTAAGCAGGAACCAGAAAGAGACCGAAAACAGACCAAACGGTATCCAAGTAAATAGGAGAAAAGAGTTTGATACGACCAGACATTTATCAGAGAATATTTCTAAAACTTGTTTTGGAATTTTTTTGTGATAACTAAAAATTCCTTTAGATTATAGATTACTTTATTTGAGAGATTTTTTTTTTCTTTAGAAGTTTGTTTTATGACTATTTCTCATGAAATCTCTCAAAGAATTTTCTTAAAGAATCTCTTAAAAAATGTTTTGGAAAATGAAACCTGCATTTTTAAAAAATAATGATAACTAACAATACCTAAGGGATTCCAACAGGAATTCCTTTATATATTATTTTTGATATTTTTTAAGACAACCCTTACTGCCGTGAATCGTAAGTCAGTCTCATCTGCATTTTCGACAAAATTGAGTTGAGTTTAGCTTTCAACATCTTTTCCAGTGCTCTTTCAGCTGTACCAATGAAATAATATGGTTTGTTCGGAATAATTAGGAAAAAACAGCAAGTCAAATTGTCCCATAATGAAAAGTAACCGCATATCAGTCCCACTACAGACTTTCTCACTGTGGAACACAAAAATTTAACTTGTTTTGACCATCTATTAATTTTTTTCGGAAAGATATCGTTGTGAAAAGCAAGTTGTGAAAGTTACATTAAGATTGTTACATGTTCCAATCCCGTGGAATTTTTTGAATATTCGAGTTTGAAAACTTCACAGCCAATTTTATCAATGCCTAGGGGAAGTGGTGGTAAAATGAACACCGTGCCTTTTACCGAGAAAAAACAAATTTTGATGAATTTTTATCACGCACGGACGATTTAGAGCATAAATCTCAGTGTTCAAGTTGATACGTAGGTCAATTGAAGTGAAAATATCAACGAAATCTAATATTTTAGAAAACCATGTTTGAAAATTAGAACTGACATAACTTTTAGCTCGGACGACTTAAGGTTTTTCAGTGAGGATAATGTCGTTATGATATGATGTCAAATCTGATACCTTTATAATTCTTTTTGAATGGGTTACAATCATTAATGGACAGGGATTGAATCCTGAGAAAATTGAGAGAATCTCTCACGTATCGCTCTCTGTAACTATCATAACATGCTGCACATTATGAGAGACTGTTTATCGTATACTGCTAAGAGTTTGATCAGATTGGGGGGATAGTAGTGCATGATAAAACCCCTCTAAACATGCTCCAAGCCTGGGGGACACTGTTGTTATTGGAAGTTCGTGGATTGTTTATCGTGCCAGTAAAGAAAAACACCTATCCCCAACGATAAACAAGCGAGAAAAATGGATTTTATCATCGCTCTCTCGTTGGGGCTCTCGCTCGCTGCTTCCATTTATCAGACTTGTTACACTTTGCGATACAATGACGATCGTGGACCGCAACAGATGGGATGTTTTTCTTTGCTTGCTTTGATCGTGCTTCATTCTCAAATGAGAGCGAATTCTGCAACGCCTGTTAATGGATGTATTTTCGGTGGGGCAATGAAAATTTTCAGAAATATTTGTTTTGTCCACGTTTTTTGCATGGTGTTCATTTTACCACCAACCGCTGTTCATTTTACCCACATAGTGCAGGTAAAATGAACATTTGCATCGCTTTTTGATAGCGATGAAAACATGTGAAAATTTAACTATTTTAGTCTGAATTCATGTCGCTGCTATATATTACATCCCTATTTTTGATGTTGTGCGATAGAACTAAACAAATTCCTCGTTTTTCTATCAGAAACAAGATGATTTCCTTAAGGTGTTCATTTTACCACCCCTTCCCCTACTTTTTTAAGATGGGAATGACTTGCGATTCACGGCAGCTTAGTCCTCCAGGATTTTATCCGGCGATTCTTCCATCGACTTTTCTAGATTCTCGTTTTAAAAAAAATGGAATATTCAACCAGAAACTACTCCCGATGTCTCCAAGAATTTTTCAGGATTTTCTACGAAATTGTCCTTCTGAAATTCTTTAAGATTACTCCTAAGATTATTTTCAGAAGTCATCGAATACTTCTAAGAGATTACTTGAGACGAGACTCGCGGAGACGGTCTTTATTTTCTGTGATTGCTGAGTTTTTTTTCTTATTCCACTCTGTGTTTTCATGAATCATGCGCAAGCCGTTCAAACTCTTACATGAACATCGCAGCAAAAAAATATTGCGTTTGTATCACACCGAAGGATAAACAGCCTTTTGAGTGAAATTCCATGCCAGCAAACGTAGCGAACATTAGAAATAACTAGCCTTGTGGTTACATTTATCAGCATCTTTGGAAAAACTGCTCCGCTGACTGAGGATTTGAATAACAGTTTGGTTTGAATACAATACTTTCCACTTATTCAGCCTTAAAAATGACGGGCTGCATTTGACGTTTCGTGACAGCGGAATCTGGGCTGCATATGACGTTGATATTATTCCTCTTCGCGGGTCTCTCTCAGACATTTACCTGGAAGCTGAGAAATCGTTGAAAAAAAATTCGACGGCGTTTTCCTAAAGCAAATCTTAGGGTAACTTATGTTCTTAAGTCACCCTTGATGAATAAGGATTTCTAGAAGAACTCACTCTTGAGGTAATCTCACAAGATTTTCTAGATTGTTGCTAAGATAAGTGAAAAAAAAAGAAAAATATTCATTGAATCTCTGGATGACATCCCGCATGATTTTATGAAGGAATTCGTGAAAAAACATAGGACGAAATCACAAAAAAATGTGTAGGAATGATCGGAGGATTTCTTGAAATGTAAAAAAATGCTGTAGTGTTAACTGGTGTGGAACCTCAAATGAACTATTGAATATTCTTTGCGGATTTTTTGAGTAATTCATTGAAAAACGTTTGGAAGAACTGCAGTCATCCTTGGATAAAATGCTAGAGAAATTTCTCGACAAAAAAACCTAGGGAAACTCGAAATGAAACAGGTAATATTTAAGGAATAATTTGGAATGTTCTCAATAAATTCATTCAAATAACCCCTTGAGGATTGTTTGTAGCAATTATTTGTAAAAACCATAGATGAAATGGCGTAGAAATTTTTGTCGGGTTTCTTAAAAAAAATCCTTGAACGAATTTTACCAAAAACTCATGAATGAACTCTTGCGGGTTTTCTTGAATAAAAAAAAAATCTATGGAAATCATTGGGAGATCTCTTAGAGTAACGACTAAAGAATTCGGCTGAAATGTTAGTGAAAAATATCTGGAGGAATTCCTAGGATAGTCTTTGGAAAATAACTGGAGGTAGTAACATTGAAGTGAAGGAGGATTTCCTGAAGCAAATTCTAGAAGAATTCTTTTGAGCATCATTTGAAAAATTATTGAAAGAATTGTTAAAGGGATTTCTTGAAGATTTTATGGGGAGAACCCTGTATTATTTGCTGATAGTATTTTAAATAAAATCCCTGGAGAAACGATTAGGACGATTCCTGAAGCTGTTCTTGAGAAATAAGAGAAGACATTTAGCATCATAACTATCTGCAAGCAAGATAAGGAAAAAGAGGCTTTAAAGGCCATTTTGGTTAAAATAGAGACTTCGGAGACCTTTCATCAAAAACAGATACTAGTTGCAGACTTGCATAAAAACAAAGACCAATTCTCTAAGAAGGAACCTGCTACCGGCCCTAGATATGTTAATCTTTTACTGATTAAATATAGAGATATTAAAAATGTCAATCATGTTTTGGTAAGTCGATGTCCCTGATTGTGATCGAAATTCCCTGAGAATTCCAGGTTTTTTCCAGGTTGAATAAAATTCCCTGATTATCAGGGTGTCTACTCGTTTAGCAAAATGAAATTCCCTGATATTTCCAGGTTTTTTTCAGGTTTTATAAAAATAATTCCAGGTTCAAGAAATACTGTAAATTTATATGTCTAAAACAAATTAATGAACGGAACTTTCAAGTGCATCAGTATGTGTCTTCTTGAAAGTATTTTTTGTACAGATTATATACCATTCATTTCCATCGGTCGTTTGGATAACTTAGACAGCTTCATGGGCGCTAAATTAAACTTTATTTGGATATGTGGCAATATATCTACAATCTAAATTAACACAAATAATTCGTAAAACTTTTGGATCCCGGATCCATGTTTTTATGATAGAAACACGGATTATCAAGCCCCTGGGTAATCGCGTTCGACCGTATAACATTTGACTGTGGTAATATGATTAAATTATAAATGTTTGCATTTCATTCGAAAAAGTTCTAAATTAGTCATGAGTGTTACGAAATTTCGAATTGATTGTTGTTCAAGTTCCAGTTTACTTTTCGAATTTTTTTTTTTCTGATGGTAAATATTTTCCAATAATTTAAAAAATGAATGAGTTTCTTGAAAATATGAAATTTAGAAACCTCTTTCCAGTAAAAAAGAGATTGAAAAGTAATTAAAAATAGACCGAAAAGAGACAAAACAGTAATCAAAAACAGAAACCTAACAGGAACCAGGACAAAATAGTTTAATCATACCAGACATTTCTCTGAAAATGTGTTTAAAACTTTTTTTCAAATATTTTTTTTTTTTTTGCGACATTACGACAACATACCAGCACATCTGGTATATGCCAGTAAAGGACAAACATTCATTGATGTATTACGACGACATTACGAAAGGGATGGATTCATATCTATATTTAAAATATTCACTCTCCAAAAATTTTCCTAAGGAATTCCTCCAAAAATTTTGTTTTTTTATATCTCAAAATAGAACCAAGATTGTTCCAAACATTATCACAAAAAATACCACAAGGCTTTCATCAGAAATTCCTTCAGATATTTTTTGTGAAAAAACCCTTAGTCCTCGAGGATTTTATCCGGTGATTCTCCAATTATTTTTTTCTAGAACATCCTCCAAGACTCCCGTTTAAAACATGTTGTAATATTCAACTAGAAACTTCTCCAGATGCCTCCAAGGATTTCTCAGGATTTTTTACAAAATTGTTCTTTAGAATTTTTATAAGATTTTGACTACAAATTTCTCTGAGGATACCTTCAGGATTGCGCCTAGGATTTCTTCTCGGAAATTCTTCTATTAATTCTAAGATATTTCTCAAGGAAGTTTTCAAAACCTTTGTTCAAGCATTCTTCCAGGAGTTTTCACCAAGGAAATTTGAATGTAATTTCTCAGAAAGCTGAAAATTAAAAAAAAATCCTTGACGTAAATTTATGGGTATCTTCTGTTACAGTTACTTATGTAATTTCTTAGGCCACCCTTGATTAAAGAGGCTTTTCAGGAAGACTCTACTCTAGAAGAACTTTTAGAAGATTTCCAAGATTATTGCTACGATAATAATAAAAAAAGAAAAATCATAATATCTCGCAGGATATTGCGCAAGATCTCCTGGAACACTGGACGAAATTACTAGAAAATTGTGTAGGAATAATCATTCCTACAGTCCAAGCATTTCATAGAAAAAATTCCTGTTGTCTTGAATTATATGGAACCTTAAAAGAACTTTTCAATATTCCATGGGGATTTTTTTATAAATTCATTGAAAAATGTTTGGATGAACTCCAGTGATCCTTGGATGAAATACTGGAGAAATTCCTAGAAAAAAAAAACTCTAAAGACACTTAATAATGAAACACAGGTCGAATTGAGGAAATTATTTGCAATGTTCTCAATATATTGACTCGAATAACCCCTCGAGGAGCTTTTGGATCATCTATTCTTTGGAATAACCGTAGACGAAATGGCATTGAAATTCTTGTCAAGTTTTCTTGGGAGAAATTCTGTGGGAAACTTCAGGATTTCCTGAAGCAAATTATAGAGGAACTCCTGCAAGCATCCTATGAAAAAATGCTGAAGCAATTTCTTGAAGAATTCATAATAATTTTTTGGAGAAACCACAAGGATATTTCCTGAGGCTGTTCTCGAGAAATACGAGAAGAAATTTTGCATCTCAGTTATCTGCAAGCAAGATAAGGAAAGAAAAGAGACTTTAGATACTATTTTGGTTAAAATAGAGACTTCAGACACCTTTTATCAAAAATAGAGACTTTTTAGAGACTTGCAAAAAAAAATGTATATAAAAAGAAACCTGCTACCAGCCCTAGATATGTTAATCCTTTACCGAATAAATTTAGATACATTAAAAACATCAATCATGCTTTGAAAGGCTGATGAAATTTCATACTCGAAAGAATTCTCACTGAACAGCTCATATAGTTTTGAAAGAGCGGCGCAGCCGAATTTTTTTTCGAATGAAGATAGTTTTCTGGCAATTAATGATAGCTCTGGGTTATAACACAAAAATCCTTTGTAGTGAACATATTCTATCATGAATTACTACTTCAAAATAATTTCCCTGATTGTGATCGAAATTCCGTGAGAATTCCAGGTTTTTTTACAGGTTGAATAAAATTCCCTGATAATTCCAGGTTTTCCAGGTTTTTCCAGGTAGTAGACACCCTGTTTAAGGAGTTTGTTAGAAAATCCTCTGGACCAGGCATTGCAGAATACGCTCTCATTTGAGTATGAAGCACGATCAAAGCAAGCAAAGAAAAACATCCCATCTGTTGCGGTCCACGATCGTCATTGTATCGCAGGGTGTAACAAGTCTGATAAATGGAAGCAGCGAGCGAGAGCCCCAAAGAGAGAGCGTTGATAAAATCCTTTTTTCTCGCTTGTTTACCGTTGGGGCCAGGTGTTTTTCTTTACTAGCACGATAAACAATCCACGAACTTCCAATTGCAACAGTGTCCCCCAGGCTTGGAGCATGTTTAGAGGGGTTTTATCATGCACTACTATCCCCCCAATCTGATCAAAGTTGTAGCAGTACACGATAAACAGTCTCTCATAATGTGCAGCATGTTATGATAGTTACAGAGAGCGATACGTGAGAGATTCTCTCAATTTTCTCAGGATTCAATCCCTGCTCTAGACATTTTTTTAGCAATACACTCAAAGGGGGCTAAATAATTTTTCTAAAAATTTTACCAGAGGATTCAAAAACTTTTTAAAGCTTTTAAAATTGGAAATGCTCAATGAAATTATTTTTCTGTGATTGCAGTACCGTTAAGTCACCAGTCACCGTGCGGCCTCCATTCACCGTGCACATATACAAATTCTTACAGAATATTCATACAATTTTCACAAATTATTCTTTTGTCAGCAAAATAAGATAAAACTGATGAAATGAAGTAGTTTTTGTCACAAAGAATTTTGAAAAACCTAGTTTATGCAGCCAAAATCATGTGAAATCTGTTTGATAATGAGATTTTTCAATACTCTTAGTAGAAACACCAAAAATTCACATTTTTCGTTTTAACGTTAGATTATGAAATTTTTCAAAATTTTAACAAGTTTTCACTGTGGATACTATTAGTAAGATGTATTTCATCGTATAAGCAATGAGATTTTATGCAAATCAGATTTTTTTTATTGTGTCTCACTGGAAACCCAAATGCACGGTGAATGGACCCATTTCAGTATACATGGTTCATATTACCGTGCATTAGTGTAAAAGGCATTAAATTATTCGATAATATTAGATTTATTGTTATGTCGTGATTTAACTACTTCATATTTAGTTTTTGAGTGAATATGGAATGGTTTGGACAATACAGTCAAACCTCCTATAACGATTTTAGTGAAAAAAATAAATATTTTGCCGATTTTGAAACTTTTTACGTTTTTATTGCAAATGAAGATTTGAATACACTTAAAAATGACTGCGCACACTACTAGCAACATAGTTGCTCCATCAATAACGTTTCTTCAAGATACGAAATAAAACCATGACGAAAACTATACGCACGGTGAATGGTGCACTAGTGTGCACGGTAAATGGTGACATAGAACGGTACGAGGCGACCTTAACATGACAGTTGCAAACATAATTTTTGAGTAATTTTTTGTTATGTATCACTAGTTTAAGATTTTCCCCTAAATTATGATATAATTGTACGCTACGTAGTGGTGTTCTAGTACGCTTCAAATTATTTGGAAAAGTTATAGATTTTTTTGAAGTGCAAATTTTTTTTAAATGCACGGTGAATGGTAGCTTGACGGTACGAAGTTGAGAAGAAATGTCATGTTTAATGGAGCTCTCTGTGGAAAATTTCTTGACCAATTATTGAAAGGAATACTTTTTTTACTTTTCTTGAGCGAAGCAGCGTACCGTAAGGACGCCATTCACCGCTCATTTAACAGCATTTCAACACAATAAATTCTGTCAAAAATCGGTTTTTCGATATTTTTTGCAACTTTTTGCGCTAGACGCAAGATAAAACATTTGTTGTTGTAGGAAAGAAGTTGAAATGTGAACAACGTATAATGGTACCGAATAACATGTATGCCAATGATACATTTGTAGGGCGCCATTCACCGCTCATCCTAAGTATGAGGCTCTATATACACAACATGTTGGAATTAATTTACTTTCATTAGCTGGTTGTTATCTTTGTACTATAGTACAACAACATATTAAAGCGTGGCAGCTAAGAATCATTTTTCGATCTGCCATAATAAAATCATTGTTCAACTCATGTTTACCGCCTTAAACAGCCTTAAATTATTTTTAATAAATAGTATATACAATTAAATCATATGAATTTCATTCTGATACAATCCATTCTGGTATACTAATACATGTTGATGACTTTTATTGCGAAAATTTGTTCAGATTTTTCCAAATAATTCAATGAGCGGTGAATGGCGTCCTTACGGTACATAGCTTTACTTCAGAATGTTTCTAAAAAATCATCTGATAGTTTTATTGGAGACTCTTCAAGAACATCTTCAAAAATACCTCCAGGAAAATTGACAGATCTTTTTTTATATATATATATATATTTTGCTATAAATTTCTCATAAATTTATTAAAAGACTGACTTAAAAATGGTCAAGGAATTTCGCTGAGAATTTGTACAACCAAGAAACCTCTATAATTGTTTTTTCAAGAATAACACGAAACTAATTCTACCATGCAGTTTTCAGCTTTTTTTGGAAAGTGTTCGTGGTCTAGCAATTTCTGGTGGCATTCGTTCATCTCCACGAATAGCCTAAGGTATTTTTTGTTAAATAAGTGATTCCTTGCTTGATTTAGAAAAAAAGCCTTTGACTTTTAGCTAGGAATTCAGAAGAAAAAAACTCCAGAGTGTTTTTATTCAACAATTCTTTCTTTTTTTTTTTTTTTTTTTTTTTTTTTTTTTTTTTTTTTTTTTTTTTTTTTGTATGGTATTCAGTTGGAGCTGCCTGACAGCTTAACTTGTCAAGGCTGAACCCTCGGTCTGGCTTTTGCCAAGTTTCCCCTCTACCAGGACCAATACTCAGACGGACTAGGCAATGGCGCCCACATGAACACTGTTTTTTATTAGTATTGTGACGTGGTAGTTTTTGAAAAGTACCCATATTCCCTTGCTTCTGAGAAAAGGAAGCATTATGAAAATCAGCAGCTCCATTAGAATTTGTTTAAAATAGTAGTGTAGAATTTGTTTGAAATAGTAGTGCATTACTAATACTGTCTAGTCGAAATGGTTTTGAATAATTTGTCATTCAAGTGCTATTCTGATTACTATTGTCTTTTACGTAAGATTAGAGTCTTAAATGTCAAGTGTCGTCAAGTCTTAACAAAATTAGGCTGTTTAGTAGTAGTTCTAGTTAATTTCATTTTTTGTTGTTAAAAGTATTTATTGGTCATTACGTTCATATATCCTTAAAGAAAAAGTCGCTTTCCTTGTCTGTTCAACAATTTTTCGAAACTAGCAAGTGTACCCTAATGATCGATCTCAGCGTCTTACTTTCCATAGTCATTTTTATAGTGAATATTGAAGAGTAAAGTTACCTTAGGCTTCTATTACAGTCTCCTACAAGATTCACTTTTCGGTGGCAAATGCAATGCTTCACAACGCCTACTTTCTACTTGTAAATTTTGCGAAAATGAAGCTGGAATTAGATTATTTATACCGCTGTTACAAAAGAGGTATTTCTTATTATGGCAATGTAAAAACCATATTAAAATAAGATTGTCGCCACTTATTTCTACTCAGTGAATCTACTAGTCATTTTCCTAAGAGTTCCTAAGTATTCCCTACGTCGTATATGATAACGATGTATCTAGCTAGCTAATAGTAAGAGTGGCTACGGATCATTCTGGTTAGCAAAAGGCAAACTGAACGTCACCAATAGTATTAATGTCCACTTCGAATAGATTAATTATTTGAAATGGGCATCAATTCTATCAATGACGCAGAATGTCCGTTGGATCACATCCGAGATATTATTGCGTCTATGCCATATGAATTATGACGCGGCTTTAAGCAAAAAATGCCAAAATGTGATACCACCACTACAGGTTACGCCTTTGGTTTCCATCATATGGGCTAATGGATTATGCCCTCCCATCGCGGCAAGGTCGCATAACCAAGGGGAGGGGTTTTTATTCAACAATTCTTTCTTGAATCCTTATTGGGTAACGTCAAGAAATTTATAAATTCCTTGTGGCAAAGTGCGCATGGTAAAGCCCAAACAAGCGGATTCGTATTTTTTCAGCGTCTCCGGAGTGGAAATGTTTCTCCATTTTCCCGTTTTGTCGGCAATGCGCTTGAAAAAGAGTAATCTGTGATATTTTAATAATTCTTTTTCATGCTAATGTGCAACGGAATCAGAATCAATTGTTTCCAGTTTGCGTTGTGCGAAAGCGGAAAGATATTCGTTTTCAGTCGAGAGTGGATTACCAACTGGTGAGCTCGTTTCATGCTTATAAAAACGCTATTCTGTCTTGGCACGTTTATGTAATTTTCAAACAAAATATGGATGGTTCGTCACTACAAGTAAAGGCATAAATCCTCATTCCGGTTTAACATAATTTTACATTTTCGGCATTTTTTACCGCAACTAGGAAATAACTTGAAATTTGTGCAGTGAAAATTCAAATGCCCCATTTTGTAAAAATATGCTAAATTTTTCATTTTGAACTATTTTTGAAACGAAAGTTTCAGTTCGTCAAGAAATGTATTTACCGTGAGCGAAAATAGAAACACTTAGATGCAGAAACAAATGCATAAAAATATTTTTTTTTATGATAGATTCTTTTGTTAAGTAAAGTTCAATCAAATTTTCTTTCAAAAATTGTGAAAATAAATCTAGATTTCGCGATTTAAATTTAGGACACAGACAACTTAAAATTTTCAAGAAAGTTTATATAAAAAATATTTAAATTCATATTAATATAGCCCACGCTCAAAAAGAAATTTGTGGAAACGCAACAAAATGTGAAAACAAAAATAACAAATCGTTTCACTAACAAAAAATATTTGCAGCCTTCCAAGTTCCAAAGTCCTCTGGGGTTATATTGACCCCAGAATACAGACAAAGGGTTAACTAAATTCTAGTACAAAACATTGCTCAGCTTAAAACGTACCTGGTACTGAAACAGCGGCCGAATCCGTCATACCAGGCATGGGCTGGTAATCGTGAGGTCGTCTTATCTTCAAACTCTGCCCCTTAAAGTTGATGCCATCGAAGGCCATGGCCTGCGTCGTTTCGTCAATCGAACGGAACTCCAGGAAGGCAAAGTTCTTATCCAGATTGATCTGACACGCCAGCACCGGATTTCCGGCCGCTTGGGCCAAACCGGACAGATGCATCTGTTGGTTGAAGAATTCCATCATCTCCTCCTCGGTGACGCCAAACGGAATGTTGCCCACGTACAATCTCCGAGCCTGTCGCGTTATGGTAGATCCAACAACCGGAACGGCCGCTTGCGGTGTATCCGCTACGATATTGGCTGGAATCTGCCCGGCCGCTTGCATGGCCTTATACTGTAGCGGGGTAATGTGCTCAAATCCTGGCGGAGGAACATCCCAGTATAGGGAAGGCTTCCTACGGCGGGAACGACCCTTACGATACGGAGACCTTGACCGTGAACGCTTCCGGTCCCGACTCCGACTGCGTCGCCTTTCACGGGATCGCGATCTGTCGCGCCTTCGGTTGCGATCTCGATCTGCAGAAATAGAACAAAAAATAAAATGCCGAAAACTGCGTGCATAAAAACGACAGAACGCTTCCCATCCCCGGTCTGACATATTGATTTTTTTTTCTTCCTCTTCACGTTAGCCAAGCTGCGTTATAAAATTCATGATTACTCACCCATTTTTGGAGGAAACCGCACAAACTATACACCAAATTGTAGCACTACGCGAATTTAACTTATATTCGATTCGTTTGCTAGTTTTTAAAATGATCTTACAGTGAAAAATTCGGATAATTTTAAAAGCGCACTATGCTTGCCAGGATGCCGATGCCAGATTGCCAAAATGAAGGAAAATTAGAGAGAAGTAAGTGAAAAGCGCCGACTTTTGAACGACTTTGATCGTGGTGAGAAAATCATCAAGGCGTGGTGAAAATTGTGCCATACACCCCAAACAATTTGTACTCAGAACGCGGGTAAGGAGTCGTTTAAATAAAACGTCATTTTCAGATTTCGCCTCCGATTTCGTTACTCCACCGCGCCCATACATTTAGGGCCTGTTCACAAATTTCATAACGTCAAAAATGATCATTTTCGACACCCACTTACCCCTTCGTAACGCTTTTTATATACACATTTTTACGAATTTTGTAAGAGCTGTAACATTTCGATGACATCCACCCACCCCCAGGCTTGATAGAAACTCGGAAACTCCTCTGCGATGCAAAGAGGAGGCGATTTTGCCGTTTTTCTGAGGAGAAAAAAAATAAACTCAAAATTTTCAACACAGATCCTCAAGCGATTCGAGTGAGAGTGCAAAATAATGCGAGGATTTTTGCAGGTACTCTCTCTCTCTCTCTAGTTGCGATGCTCACCATAACTCACACTTCAAACGAACTCTTGAGTCTGTCGCCCGAACAGACAGTCCTCGGGGAGTTGTGAGAGCACCCTTTTTTGATGGAATTTTACTCTGTTGTGTTTTGTGCTGCATCTTCCTCGCTCATTTTTCGTCGCCTCTCTGTTTAGCATTTTTTCGCTCCCTCGTAAAGAGGCAAAGGCAGCACGCTGCTCTAGAATATGTCACCGAGCTCTGGTGATGTTGAGGAGAATTATCAAGCCTGCCCACCCCCTTCAGCGTTATGAAATTTGTGAACAGGCCCTTATCATAATCTCGAAAACTTTCAAACAGACTCAAGTCAGAAAAGTGAACAAACTTACTTTATCAATCCTACCTGTTTCGCCGACGAAATTCTACACGTTCTGCTCCAAACCAACTCGATTTTTTACTCTTTAATGAATGTTCGAATCCTCTGAGCAGAATCTCAAATAGAGAAACTTAAAAGTAGATAGAGTACCGTGTACCGTTTAGGAGCGGAATTAAAAGGTACACGGTACTCCATCTACTTTTAAGTTTCTCGATTTTTTACTTTTGGAATGTTTAGTTTCAGAATTTTCAAAACGGCGTAAGTAAAATTTTCAATTTTCGCGACCTAACCACTTCGCCGCTTCGTTGTATGGAGAGACAATGGGCCGTATGAATAAAATGTAGTAAAGTTGAGTTTACTACATTCTCGGTAGTAAACGCTATATTTGGAACACGAGTGGAACATGTTTGTGTCATTTTCCTTTCTACACCTTTCGAACATACTACAAACAACGCATTGCTATGAATAAAGGTAGCATTTACTACAAAGCTACTGGTAGTTAGCTTCAGAGGTTGCTGCACATGCTTTGAAATTGCGAAATTGAATGGAATAATTTACTTTTAAGTAAAAATCATGGGAAAACGATATGAGTTTTGATATTTCGGAAGGTATTTTGAGTTTTGCTTAGGAATTCTGAGGTTACGAAAACATTCGCCCCGCCAATGCTGAGATTCCGCTAAGATTACCGGCAGTAGCAATTTGTAATATCCGTGTGAATTCTGGCATTACGATAATTATGTTATTTTCTAGGAATTTTAGGATGTCGGTAGGAATTCAGATATTTATAATATAAATCTGAATTTTACGTGTAAATTCTGACATCTCAGATTTCCTTTGGAATTCCGGAATTCCTGTAGGAACTTTGGGATTCCGATAGGATCCCGATAGGATTCCGATTCTGGAAGTTGAAATACCATTCAAGGAATATTGCGGAAATATTAGGAATCTGGTAAAAATCCTAGAATTGGGGTGGGAATGGGATTCCGAATATTAATCTCTTGGAATCTGTGGGTATCTTTGAGATTCCTGCGAATTATTGTGTGAATATTTGTAATTCTGAAAATCAATCTAATTATTGTAAAAACCTTTAAGATTCCGTTGATCTCCAGTTCCGTTGGAATTTCAAAGCAAAGCTTTAATATAAACGTTTTGAATGTCGGTGAATATTTTATAGATTTCAATGGGATTTTTTGTGAAATCGATAAGAATTTTAATAATTTCAGAGGGAACCCTGGTATTTTAGGGGAGATCCTAACGACTACCAATGAAATCACTACAATTCTCATAAAAATCTCTAAAAAAGTTCTAGAAATTCCAAGGATACTATCAGAAACCCTATCAAAATAACGAGAATATCACAGAAACACTTAGAACTTCCGGAATTGGGTCCTAAAATGTTTAATGAATTCTTGTTTTTATTTAATAGTACGAAAGAGCATGTTATTGCAACTACTTTATCAAGTTTTCCAGCTCAAATAACGGCTATAACATTTTTAAACTTCAATTTTAAAAATGGTTTCGAATATGAACCTTGACACTTGTGATCTTGTTTGACATTCACTTTTTCGACAAAAATGCCACAGGGCATATAGTTTGAACACTAGGGGTTGTTCCTATCTGACATTTCGGAAGGGACACGGAAAACAAAATATACCCAACATTTGAGTTTAAACCAAAAGGTGTGACAAAATCATAAAAAAATGTTTTTTGTACTTAAACCAATGAAAATCAATTAAAAATTGAGTAAACATGTGTTTCTGCCCTAAACTTAAGCGTTTGGTACTAAAATTGAGACAGGGCTTTAGGACCCTATTCAACATGCTGTTAAGAAACTACACGGGGAGCATCAAAATTCTACCGCAATTTCACCAGAATCTCAGTACTGGTGCTAGAAAATATGTAATTCCTAATTTGATAGCTGTAATCTCAAGATCTCTTCATAGATGTTAAGCTAATATAAAAAAAATCATCAATCACTGGCGTTGTCGAAGACCGAAAACCACCATTGGCGTAAATAGGGAGGGGCCAGGGGGGGCCTGGCCCCCCCGAATCATGGGCTTGGCCCCCCCGAAGTAAAATGAGAAATGAAAATATAGTTAAAACTAGTTTTTAGTATAAAACATGCACTTATGAAACTAAACGCGTTAAATGCATTTTGAATATAAATTTCTGGATGATCATTGTTTGACAGGCAATAGCAATATGTAATTTTAAAACGTCACATAGTGCCATACTGTTTCCTTTTTGCCCTTTCCCGATTTTGAAATTCATTGAAGCATATTTTAGAATTAGCAGAACTGGCTTGATCTATTTGTAGTGGTATTATTAATTAGAAAACCAAAGTCTCTTCATATTTTAAAACTAGCTGCGATATTTTGTGATCAATTATCTAGAATGAATCGTTGCTACTAGGAAATGTTTGTGTATGAGAATTATGGTAAAATTTTACAAAAAAATCTCAAAAATAAACAATAGTGCAGCAAGCGAACTATAGTTTCTTCACATTTTTCGCGAACCTTTAAATGTTTCATATAAAAATTTATTAGTCTTTCGATGTATTTGTCTACAAAACGTCGGGAACAGATATGCTAGTAAGTTGACGACAGTGAAGCAGTTGCATTCAATAGTGACAGTTAAACTGTTAACATTGAAATTCCTTTACGTATAGTAAGATAGTGGCGGATTCGTATAAAAAACAACATCAAACCGTGTAAAGGCGTAGATTTCGCAACATTTTTTTTTTTCAATTTTCAATTAACAAAAATGTTCTGAAGTGTTCAGATTGAAAAAATAATAAGACCATGTTACTATTTGTTTCTGTAGAACAAGCGTAAAACCTAGTTCATACTGAAGATTGTTTTTAGACACGCTTTTAATTTTTCTATAAGTGTTTATAATATGACTTTTTTTTATTATTTTTTCTTACGCAGCATTTTTTGGCGTCTTACGTAGGTTATATGGAAATTATTTCAATTCTTTTTTTGTCTTTGTAAACGAGATTTTTAACCCTGGGCTAGTTCATCTCGAGACCAACAGCTTTACTTCCCTTCCAAATGAAGTCACCACTGGGGATTTTTTTTATTATCGTACAAATTGGGCCGAAGGGTCTCAGATTTTCATGAAACTTTTTCCACAGGCAGGGCTCATGGATATATGAATAAAAAAAAATTGAGAAAAATTCAAGGTCGCCTATTTTTCCGGAAAACTCAGGTGGAAATTTTTTGTTTTCCCTTGACACTACTTACTTTGAAAAATCATAACTCAAGAACGAAGCATCGTAGAAACAAAGTTTTTATATGAAAATTTAAGCAAATTTTCTCAAAAATCAAAAAAAAAATATGAACTGGAAAAAGTTTTCCACAAAATTTTCCACCGTTGGGAAAATTCGTAAAGAAAAGCCGGAAAAAATATGCCCGAACTCGTGGAAAATTTTCAAAAAAATATTTTCGAGAAGGTAATTTTATAAGCTTTAATCACTGAAATTTTTAGAATGCACTTTTTTTTAGTTTTTGAGTTATGGCCAATTTTGTGAAAAATGTCCAGATGTGCCATATAAGACTTTTCTTTGAAAAATCATAACTCAAGAACGAAACATTGTAGAAACAAAGTTTTTATATGAAAATTTAAGCAAATTTTCTCAAAAATCCAAAAAAAACATGAACTGGAAAAAGTTTTCCACAAAATTTTTCACCGTTAGGAAAATTCATAAAGAAAAGCTGGAAAATCTATGCCCGAACTTGCGGAAATTTTTTTTAAAATACTAGTGGTCCCGGCAAACTTTGTCTTGCCATCAAGTAGGCTGTTGAAAAACGCTATGCAAGTCCCGTGTAGAAAATGTCAGATTAGTTTTCTCCCGTTTTCCCCACTATTTCGAAGACTTTCTTAATTTTTTTCTCCGCACAAACACGTCAGAGCTCTGGACGAATTCAACAGTGAAAGAATCATGTAAATCCAATCACCCGTTCTCAAGCTATTTCGTGACATACAAACATCATTACATTTTTATTTATATAGATTTTTGAGAAGGAAACTTTATAAACTTCAATTCTAGTAACTTTTAGGATGTACTTTTTTTTTGCTCCTGAGTTATGGTCAATTTTGTAAAAAATGGAAAGATTTGCCATACATGCCTTTTCGTTTAAAAATCATGACTCAAGACTCATCATGACTTGTCGAACCGGTAATGGAAATTTTCATCTTTTCCGTAATCCACCGGACTCCATTCGAATGAAGCTTACTGATGAGGCCTTGGCTGATCGTAGATTTGTCCTTACTGATTTGTGGCCGTCCAGTCTGAAGGGGTTACAGCATAAAGAATTGTATTCGTAATATTGAACTTTGTCCATTTCAACAGCTTCGGGAAAACTTTTTTCACTTTCCAAAAATTAATAACGAGGAATATACAGCTGATAGACAACACTTGCACTTTCTCACTGCTCTTTGTTAGTTTTTGGTAAACTTATGATTCTCAAGCCATTTCAACGCTTTAAACTTGAATTGGTAAATACCTATTTGTCATATTGTCTACCCATTTATTTAACTGTCAATTTTGTAGTTACCTAACAGGAAAAAAATGCCTACATTCTGATTGAAGAAAACTTTGTTTCTATGTAGTTTCGTTCTTAAGAAATTTTGTTTATGAACTTATAAATTTGTAAATATATGGTTCAAACAGCTCATCCTAGCAATATTTGATCATGTTTTAGGAACGAAAAATGAGCGTATTGAAAAATATTGTAGGATTGGATCTTATTGATCGCTCTTTTCAAATATACTTTGTTTGAAAGCTGGAATAGCTAATCGGGTTTTCATTATTTGTTTTCATAAACAGTGAAAAATGTCCTGGGAAACTGATTCCATTTCAAAAATTTCATATTTTTGAGATAATTTGAATCCGGTTCGACAAGCCATGATGAGTCTTGAGTCATGAATTTTAAACGAAAAGGCATGTATGGCAAATCTTTGCATTTTTTACAAAATTGGCCAGAACTTAAAAACTAAAAAAAAGTGCATTCCAAAAATTTCAGTGATTAAAGCTTATAAAATTACCTTCTCGAAAATATTTTTTTGAATATTTTCCACGAGTTCGGGCATAGTTTTTCCGGCTTTTCTTTACGAATTTTCCCAACGGTGGAAAATTTTGTTTCGTTCTTGAGTTATGATTTTTCAAAGAAAAGTCTTATATGGCACATCTGGACATTTTTCACAAAATTGGCCATAACTCAAAAACGAAAAAAAAAGTGCATTCCAAAAATTTCAGTGATTCAAGCTTATAAAATTACCTTCTCGAAAATATTTTTTTGAAAATTTTCCACGAGTTCGGGCATAGTTTTTCCGGGTTTTCTTTACGAATTTTCCCAACGGTGGACAATTTTGTGGAAAACTTTTTGCAGTTCATATTTTTTTTTTGGATGTTTGAGAAAATTTGCTTAAATTTTCATATAAAAACTTTGTTTCTACGATGCTTCGTTCTTGAGTTATGATTTTTCAAAGTAAGTAGTGTCAAAGGAAAACAAAAAAATTCCACCTGAGTTTTCCGGAAAAATAGGCGACCCTGAATTTTTCTCAATTTGTTTTTATTCATATATCCATGAGCCCTGCCTGTGGAAAAAGTTTCATGAAAATCTGAGACCCTTCGGCCCAAACCCGTACGGTAATAAAAAAAAATCCCCCACTATAACTTTTTTAGTCATAAGTGACTATCACCGGGATGGGCTTCGATCCCAGGTCCTTGGTGTGTACGGTTAGCGGTTAGACTACACTAGGTACGTCCCCACATCAATTCGGTTCAGAGATTTTTTTTTCGTTTTAAATATATATGCATTCATGTACAATTTCTGTTATTTGTAAGAAAAATAGAAAAAACTTGTTTCTAGAATAATGATTAGATATCGATGATGTACTGCATTGTTTTTTATATGTTTTTATTGCAAGTATGAACAAATCTAGAAAGCCTAATTGCAATCAATTTTCTTTAAGTGAAACTAACATTAGTTTGCTCATATCAGTTTGCTTATTTTACCAAGTCCAATGAAGCAGCCGTTTGTTAGACGACCTTTACTAACATCTATGTCAATCTATTGTATGAAAACTTATTGTTTTCCAAGCATGAGCTCACGAGTTTTAGTCAATATGTATTTCTCAGACGTACATTTATATTTTAAGACCGGCCGGATTTATTTTTAGATTTTTAGTAGCCCAAAATTAAACATTACTAGAGAGACTGGGATAAAAGTGCGAGTGAGACAAGATTTTGTTTTTAAGATTTCTAGCTCGATTCAAATCAAAGCTAATAAAAACCATAGTGTTCAAGAATAGATTGAAATTTGGAAAAATTATGGCTATTTGTTGTTTTTTAACGTAAAAAATAAAAATTTTGGTCAAACTTTCATTGCATGGAAATGAATAAGGATAAAATCTTCTTTTATTATTTATGTAAGGCCGTTTTTAGGCATCATAAGGATGCTTTGAGGTGTATTGATTGCTACATAATTGCTTGGAATCAAATTTTGACCCATAGTGTGGCAAAAGTTTGAATCAGCGGGGCAAAAGTTCAAGTCATATAAGCTTACAGAGAAATTCATAAATTACCCCAAACTCACACGAAATTTAACGAAATTTGGCTGATCGTGCAAAAAAAAGTCACAAACTTTTCACATTTTCACTTAGTTTTGCAAAAAACTGCTTTTTTTGGGCTTTGGGAAATTTTTCTTTTCAACTGCTATTGTTTTCTATCCTGCTTTCTTCAAACAACTGTTATCGTACGAATTTGCTGACAAAGGCTTTATTTGAATACAAAAAAACCTTTCAATTCTTCAATATGATGTTAGCCAAGCAGCTTTAGGTTTTAAAGTTTTTAACTCTAAAAAGGTATTATTCAATCCTATGTTCAAATTTTGGTTTCGTGAGGCTTAGAGAAATGAATCGTTCGCTACAGAAATTTTGAGCAACAATAATCCATATTTTCAAACTAGCAAGCGTCATTTTTTTTTTCAAACGCTAGGTTTTTTTTTAACTTGTCTGCTTCAAAAGGTTTGAATTTCACATTGATCTTGAATCTTAATTGAACTGATACATTTAAATCTTTATCTTGTTTTATAACTTTGAAAAAGTTCTAGTTCAAATCTAAAAGGAAAGGTAAATCCTGATTATAGTCTTGTATTCTATTCAATATCATTAGATTGGGTTGAAATCGTCATCTTGGCAATATAAAACAATAAAATAGATTGAAAGATGAAAGTGACATTTGGTATCTAAGAAAGTTGATCAATCGGTTTTGGACGATTTTTAGGTTTTGATCCACCTCTGTATGAAAGTACGCGACTCGGTTCACAAATATTATCGAAACAAGCATTGTTAAGTTATCTAAATCCCTTATGACTTTTATCTCTCATGAGAAAGGGGCCGTGGCCCCCCTCAAGTCTGATGGCTATTTACGCCCATGAAAACCACCCAGAAAATTCTTTTATGTACCATCATCATAAAATCATAGACATAAAGAGAATACCAGACTAATCGCAAAATTACACTACAAATCTTGTCAAATAACAGCACCTTCATGATTTGTGCAAATTGTCGCGTAATCGATTAGATTCCATGCATTTTCTTCATATGCATGTTTGTATTAATGTTAAGCGTCACTCTGAATATATTGTTCTTTAAGGCTGGTCCACAATGGTGTGAGCGGCAACGCGGCGCGGCAGGTTTTGACAGAAAATGTATGGGTTAACTGTCAAATCTTGCCGCGCCGCGTTGCCGCTCACATCATTGTAGCTCAGCCTTTACGTGTAGAATCACTCAGCACTCTGAATAGAAATTTCTTAACGTGCAGCTTCAGTCATTGCTCATGTTCGAAAGTAGTAAGTACTACATGTTCGAAAAGTTTTTTATTCATACCAAAAGTGTAGTAAACTTTGTGGATTTTGTTTTTGAGTAGATGCTACATGTAGTAAAGTTCAAAGTTTTTTATTCATATCACCCAATGTGATTTAACCACGAATCGAAACAAAACACTTAATTGAGGCGATTTTACACAGGTACAAAAACGTCGTAAGTAACTGAATGAAACGGCTTATCATTTTGTCATACATTTTTTGTGGGAAAAGATAGAAGCAACCTAATATTTGAACGTGAGCTGATTGCATGCAAAATTTAAGCGATGTACACGGTGAACAAATGTTAAAAAGGGGAATCATTTTAAAACAGTTTTAGAAGACAGGTTGTGATTCTTCTAAATTGATTTTCTCAAAACCGTATTAAAGGTACTTACTTCGATTTGAAAAAGTAATCGAGAAACATTGTGCATTTAGATGAGCTTTGCTACTGACAAGAAAAGGAATCGCCTATCTCGATGCGTGGAAAATTTCTCCCAAGAAATGGTCAAGAAAATCACTTTTTTCTGATCGCAGTACGCAGTTGAGAAGAAATGTCACTTCAAAGGGGGCTCTCTGTAGGAAATTTCTTGACCCTTTCAGCCAAGAAATTTCTTTACTTTTCTTGAGCGAAACAACATACTTAGCTTTAGACCAAAGTTAAGAAGAGAAATGATATATCACAGACAAGCAAACGTCACACGCTCACCGTTGTCCGTCGACCACCTTTTTAACTGTCAGTTTAAATATAGTATAGGTGGTCAATCCAGGACCCGCAACGCTCGCATCTGTTGGCCCATCCTCGATCACATTACTGATTCGATGATACCTTGGAAACCATGCTGATGACTGGTTGTTTTCGGGTGTTTCTCAAAGTTTTGGACTTTACTAGCATACTGTGATTATATGATGTCTTTCAATGATACAATGATTCTCAAGCCTGCGGTAGAACTTTGACAGCTGCGGTAGAACTTGGCGGTTACCGCAGGACGGAAAATTTACAAAAGAATCGCAGTAATTAATATTAATATTGCAATTTTTGAGATAATTTTCCGTTCTGCGGTTGAACCAAGGGGTGGATCACTTATTTGATGCACATCAAATGTGCATTGAATTGCATCAAATGCATTTTTTTCGTGATTCACATCAACTTAGCCCTGAGGTTGAAAACTTCATGTTGTTATCATAGTAACGCGTTGTTTGTTATGAAAGTAAAACAGTACGAAAACCTGACGGCCTGGCAAAAATATGTTCTTGATGATGTACTCTTTGGAACATAAAACGTTCAAGCTTCTATGAAACCTTCCGCTGAGAGATTCCACATTCTTCCAATGTAGACCAAACTTACTTTAAGACTTCATTTGTAATATAAATCGATTGTTTAATAAAGTAGAAATCAATTTTTCAATGCTTCAAAGGGAAATTATAATGAAATTCGGTAACTGGGGTCCATTCACAAATTTCATAACGCTAAAAATGACCATTTTCGATACCTACCCACCCCCTCGTAACGCTTTTTGTATGAACATTTTACAAATTTTGTATGAGCCCCCTTCAGCGTTATTAAATTTGTGAATGGGCCCTTGATTTGCCTGAGTGCTGAAAATTGCCGACGCGAGCGCTAAAATGATGTTTTTACCGCAGAATTTTTTTGCGGTTTATTTGGTCTTGAATTTATTAATTATCTGGCAACACTGAAATATATTCACCACCCTGATTATTTACGGCTGCAGCCGTCACACTCAAAATCAAGCGCATTTTCTCAAATTTCGTGATGTTTCTTGTGCATCTACAACTCTTACGTGATTTTCTATTTTTTTAGATATTTAAATCTCTATTAGAGCTTATCAAACTTATAGTTACATTCAGTAGTTTACAATAACCATCGAATGACTGCGTGAGGAATCTCTGCAAAATGCCGAATGTTGTGTTTAAATCTGTGGAAAGCTTCAGCAGTGAAGATCCGGTTTGTTGTTGGATGAAGCGAAAACAATCAGATTTCTGGTTTACTCATTCGCATATGCCTCTTTCAGAACTTCCCCGCTTCCAACCTGTTGGCCAAGGAAGTGCGCAAATGGAAGTGTCGCGACGCAGGGGAAAAGAATGCTTTCATTATTCTGCGTCTGGAAAAGCCGATGACCATTAACGGCATCGACGTGGGAAACGAACATTCAGCTTTCGTTGAAGTCCTAGTGGCGCGAAGTGGTCCAACAAATCCCGAATTCAAGGAAATCCTGTTGACATCTTCGTTCATGACTCCCATCGAGAGCAGGAACTCAACCAATATCAACAGGGTGAGGTGTTTTACCCAGGATGCGCTGATTGAAGCGGTGGCTCGAGGTCAGTGGGACTTGATTAAAATTATCTGCACTCAACCGTTCAACAGCCGGGTTCAATACGGACTTTCCTTCGTGACACTTCATTGTCCTACTGTAGAAAAGAAGCACGATGAAGAACCTCACCTACCTGCGAAGAAGTCACTAGTTCCGGATAAGTTTAAGAGGCAGATTAAGGAAGCGACCGAGAAACAAGAAGAGCCCAAAATAATGAAACTCGGAAGGTTTAACATCCGGGAAGAATCTCCCGATTCTGACGAAGGGAATAATTCTGCCTCGGCGCTTTTTGCTCGCTGGAAGGAAAATCGGAATGGAACTGAGGGAAGTCCGAAAAAGGTTAACAGTCCATCGAATGTAGTTTCGACGGCCGCTGCTATTCGAAATGCCTCCACGCCGGCTGCAGTCAAGAATCGACAGTCTACTCCGGTGGTCAGCAAGAAACCCGTGGCAATAACGCCCAAGACCAAGCCTCGGTTGTTTGACGACGACGACGATGATGAAGAAGTGGCAAAGAAGCCCCTGAATCGGAATCGAGATTCGCTTCTCTACGATAAAGACGATGACAAACCTAACGAAAAACTGGAGAAAAAAATGGCTGAAGATCGCGCCAGAGTTCAACGGGAAAAAGATGTTAAAGACAAAGATAAGCGAGATCGTTCTTTGGCGGAAAAGAAACCCAAGGCGGCTCACGATACATCTGCAGCGAAGTTTAAAGACTTTTTGTTCGAAGACCCTTCAACTGCAGGTAAGGGCGAGAGTCCCGTAAGGACGAGCTCATCTCAGGAAAAAAGACGTCGATCTCGATCTCCTCCAACCGCGGAGAAACCGAAACACAAACGACAAGATCAGCATGATGAATCAAAGTCTGAGGACAAGAAAAAACGTCCCTCGGATTCTCCGGCTAGGAAAGCTGACCCAAGTATTAAGGAAAGAACTGATAGTAGTAAGAAACAAGCGAAACACCATTTGTCGGCTGATGAAGAGGAGGGTGATAGGCGAAAACCGCCGACTTACAAACCGTTTAACAAGCTGCTGGAGCACGTGGTGCTCGTCATCAGCGGGATACAAAATCCGGACAGGGCGAATCTCCGAAACCAAGCGCTGGCCATGGGAGCGAAGTACAAGTCGGACTGGGACTCGAGCTGTACGCATCTCATGTATGTATTGATGATACTGAAGTCGAAATTGTTATGCAGGGCAGCCCAACATACGGCTACCCAAAGATGAGTTTGGGTTGAAGGTCCCTATAGTTGGACTACGTGGTTTATGGGCAACTTCCGAGTCATATAGTTTTGTCAGTTTACGTTGAAAACGATTATTTGTACCAATTCTTAGGCATAATTCTTCTTGTCCAATTTTCGTCAATTTTTCTTATTTTCCATGTTAACTGTAATTGCAGATGCGCCTTCAAGAACACGCCCAAGTACAACCAGGTGCACGGCAAGGGGAAGATAGTGAAAAAGGATTGGATCGAGCGATGTCACGCCCTCCGGAAACGTTTATCGTGGCGAAAGTTTGCCCTGGACTTGAATGACGCCGAGCAAACGGATTCCGAGGGGGAGATCGTTGACATAGCTAAGAAACCAAGTGGATCATCGCCCAGCAAACGAGCAGCCGAAAGGCCCAGCAGCAAAACCGAAGAACAAGTGAGAGAAACGGACGAGGAAGCTCTGGCCCATTACGATCTGGATGACGTAGTGATGGTCGAGGAGAGGATCGAGGACACGGTTGAGGTTTCCGGATCAGATACGGAAGAGGAGATTGAACGAGTGAAGCAAATGCAAAAGAAGACTGCGGAGCAACCTAATGCCATGTATGACAAGAGCACGGAGGACGAAGGAAACCAAAGTATGGCCGACGCTTTTGCCCCGTTGGACTTTTTCAAGGGCAAAGCGTTCTTCATTGACTCCGATGTTGGAGCCGTGGATATAATAAAGTTGGAGCGATATATAAAATTGTATAAAGGGTAAGAACTACAAAGTGCAGGTATAGATACATACATTAGTACTTCAAACAATTTCAGATCTATTACCAAACACGCATCGGAAGCAGATTACGTAGTGACGCGTAACCGCAAGCCTATGGGTGACAGTTTCAAAGGTGAAATAATCAAACCACTCTGGGTGTACGAATGCCACGATATGGAATGTCTCATACCGACTCAGCGATACCAGCCTTAAACATGTAGTTCACGGTCTCACCATTCCAGTTGTTACTCAAGTTCTCTATTTATTAAGTTATCTGTGTTTTTTAACCAATACAAAATCAGTTCGGACACTCAAAATGAATCTTATGCGTCTGACGAATGGAAAGAAAATCCGCTTAAACGATCATTTCAAGTTCCCGGGCGTAGAAAATTGCCTGTTCGGCCAGCTCCTGCGATGGCATCGGGTCTTTCGGCTTCACCAGCTCGCTGATGAAGTGATAGAACCCATCCGAACCGAGCTTCCAGCCTTTCTTCTCAGCAAACTCTTTAACCTCATCCTTGGTTTTAAGATTCAACCTCTTGGCTGCCTCCTGAAGCGAAACCCTCTCGTAGGAGCTCTCCAGACAGGCACCGATTTCGTCGCGAACCGTTTGCAGCAGAATGTCGGTGAAGAAGTTGTACCGCTCAGAAGGGGCATTGCCCTTCGCTTGGAAGATTTTGTTATAGCGTCCCTCCATCAGGTACTGCTCCAAAGCCAGTGGGTGGCGAATGTATTCATTGGATTGGATGATGTCCGCCGGGAGGAGCTCCAGTTCCGTATGAAATTCGGCTACGCGATTCTGTGACAACAGGAACAGCAGATTCATGCCTAGCAGCTGGTATTTGTTCTTCGATTCCCCTAGTTGGTTCCTGAAACGAAATTTAACGAGATCTGTTAAAGAGCGAGAATCATATGGAAAAGAAGGTATTCTTACTTGTAATCGTAATAGTAGCATTTCAGCTGTGAAATATATCGCTCGAAGGCCGGAATATTTTTCGTGGCCACACTGTATTCGACGGCGATTTCAAGGACATCCCGGGCAATCACCAGTTCTTGTTGCGTTGCCGGACTATCACCGGTGGGTAAATAGGATAGTTCAACCAGAGCAATCTGAAAATAAGATAGCATGACAAAATAGGTATTAGAATAGGTAGGGTGCAGAACCACTTGGGCACTTCCATGATTAACTTTGGCATGGGGGAGTTTTCTTGGCCGAATTGTCTGAAGAAGAGTCTACAAGAAGCGCTTCAGTACGACGCATATTGTGACCAAATATGAGCTCTGCAGCTTTTAAAAAACCCCACTGCCGAAGTGAATCAAAAGTGCCAAGAATAGGATTCGGCTTCCTACATTATAGCGTAAACACTATCACAAACGTTGGAGAATATAGTATTCACTACACATTGCATATTTCGCTCAAATTTTGGATAGTTAATTATCTATGCCTCAATGAAGGAGGTAGGGCATGTCATACGCACAAAAATAGGATAGGTCAGGGCAAGATGAGCACCCCTTAGTTTTGTGACCGATTTAATATTTTTTTTTAAATAACGTCATTACTGATAAATTGAAATTCATTCGATTACTATCCCCAGACCGTTATTATCCGAAAAAAAAAAAATCTCCGTCAAATCTGGTCTTACCGGTCGGTTTTAATAGGAAAGCTTCATGTCTGGGCAAAATAATAATCGTAGAGCCCATTTTGAATTTACGCCTTTTTGAGGTATAAGTCCACAAATTCAAAAGAATTTCGTGTTGTTTTTACAATTTTTCATTTACCTTAATTATCAGAAGAAATATACTTTCGAAACTTGATTCATTGATTTGTCGAGTTGTTTGTAATCTCAGGGTTGAATGTCAGTGGCGATTCCCTAACCTCAAATCTACCTGTTCCACGATTAGAAATTCTTGAATTTCAGCAACAAATTTGCATGTAATGAGTAGAGATTTGTTAGAAAGGACGATTTCAATAATTAACTTTTTGATTTATAATCTAAATTTGCCGAAATAGTCATTTTTAGAGTTGTAGAACAGGTAGAAAGTGAGGTTAAGAGTCGCCACTGTTGAATGTAAAGATCGACAAAATTTGGAGTTACGCTACGCTCTTTTCGAGGCTTAACCGTTAGTAGCACTTATTTTAAATAAACATAAAAAAGGAATTCTATTATCTTTAATCATGTACAAACGATAAACTTCTATTACACGTCGTAGATTTTTTTTTTCACAAAAAACTCATTTTTCATAGGCTCAACCGCCACACACTGGGGCAGAATCGAAAAAACGCGGAAACAACCTGTAGTTCTTCGGAATGAAGAGATAGACGTTTGATATCTTCTGCGAAAATGATCCTTTCAACGAGGCCGATGTTTTGAGATGAGGTCTTATTTTTTAGTATTATTCGCATAAATGACTCATATGCCATTTCGGTCAAATGGCAGTTTAGGTGTATGGTTTCTTCGGCAAAGTTGATCGTTATTTTATGCTGAAAATAATTGCTAAAGACGTCAAATTTCCAAGGCCTACTATTTCTGAAATATTGGCATTTTTCATAAAAATGTGCTTAAAATCGAAATTTTTGAGATTTGCTTGTAATTTTTCAATTAAAATACCATATATCACCTACGATTGTCTCAATTATTAATATAAAGCAGGTCTGGTGAAAATTCGATGGTAAAAATAATATTTTGTTTGATATTTTCAGTAAAATTTTCAAAAAACAGGGATATTGCGTATAGGCCATTCTTGCGATCGGGCAAGTTCGGGCAGGTGTTTTCATCGCCATCCACTTACGAAAGGTCAAAATATTCATAACTTATTTTTTCAAGGATATGATATTTGATATATTTTTTTCTATGTGATGTGGAAGTATGCTAAGTTTATAAAGAGGTTAAAAATTAATTTTCTTGACAATGTAATAGTTTTTCAATAAAAACAAAAGTTCAACATAATTATGGGCATTCATGCAGTGTACTGGTAGCTAAATGTACTTATCTATTTGCTTGTATATTTGCTATTCGTTAAAACGCCTTAAGCGTCAGACTCATTATTTCAAAACCATTTCGGTCGAATGTAAATTTAGGTATATGATTTCTTCGGAAAAGTCGATCGTTATTTTAAGTTGCAAACAGTTGCTGTAGATGTCACATTTTCAAAGATGGCAATTTGACCTCTTCAGCTATTGTTTTAAGCTTAAAATAACGATTGACTTTGCCGAAGAAATGATATATCTAAATTTCAATTCGACCGAAATGGTATGATATAATGAGTCTGGCACTTAGGACCTTTTTTCGAATAGTAAATATACAAGCAATGTAAAAAGCAAATAGCTAAGTACATTTAGCTACCAGTAAACTGCAAGAATGCTCATGATTATGCTGAACTTGTGTTTTTATTGGAAAACTTTTACATTGTCAAATAAAATAATTTTTAACCTTTTTATAAACCTAGCATACTTCCAGACCGCATAGAAAAAATATATTAAATATCATATCCTTGAAAAAATAAGGCATGAATGCTCTGACCTTTCGTAAGTGGATGGCGATGAAAACACCTGCCCGAACTTGACCTATCGCAAGAATGGCCTATACGCAATATCCCTGTTTTTTGAAAATTTTACTGAAAATATAGGGGACGGACCTGGTGTAGTGGTTAGAACACTCGCCTCTCACGCCGAGGACCTGGGATCGAATCCCATCCCCGACATAGTCACTTATGACGTAAAAAGTTATAGTGACGACTTCCTTCGGAAGGGAAGTAAAGCCGTTGGTCCCGAGATGAACTAGCCTAGGGCTAAAAATCTCGTTAATAAAGTCAAACCAACCAACCAACTGAAAATATCAAACAAAATATTATTTTTACCATCGAATTTTCACCAGACCTGCTTTATGTTAATAATTGAGATAATCGTAGGTGATATGTGGTATTTTAATTGAAAAATTACAAGCAAAACTCAAAAAAATTCGATTTTAAGCACATTTTTATGAAAAATGCCAATATTTCAAAAACAGTAGGCCTTGGAAATTTGACGTCTTTAGCAATTATTTTCAGCATAAAATAACGATCAACTTTTCCGAAGAAACCATACACCTAAACTGCCATTTGACCGAAATGGCATATTGGTCATTTATGCGAATAAGACTAAAAAATAAGACTTCATCTCAAATCATCGGCCTCATTGAAAGGATAATTTTCGCAGAAGACATCAAACGTCTATCTCTTCATTCCGAAGAACTACAGGTTGTTTCCGCGCTTTTTTGATTCTGCCCCAGTGTGCGCCATAAGACATTACGGAGTCAAATGTATATTATTATAAATCGATTATATTTTTTCATGTCTTATTAGTTTAACTCACCGTTTCAAGATGTTTCATGTTCAGCATAGACCATAGAGCTAACAATTTCAAATATTCAAGATGAACAAATGGCAACAAAATTTGATTTTACTGTAACACTCGGTAGGACTCGATCAAAAAATTAAAACCGGAAAGAAAAAACTTAACAAAGTATAACGGATAGCTACCCACAATAAAAAATGTAATATTGAAATATTATTTGTTGTATGTTTGTGCATTGTTATACAAAATATGTGCTACAAAAAAAAGTTACATGATCAAACTGGTTCCGTAATGCCTTTTTGGTGTTTGAGCCTATGAAATACAAGTAGATTTTAAGAAACCTATATGACATGTAATTGCAGTCTATCTGTGGCAACGTTTGAACATGATTGACGATTAGCGAATGCCTTTTTAATCTATTTAAAATTAGTGAATCTACTGGCAACGCCTCAAAAAGGGCATAACTCTTAATTTTGTAGATCTCCGCCCTGAGGTTACTCACACTTAGACAAACCAAATTCAAACCAAGTGATATGTTTGATCTAATAATTCTTCTTCTTCTTCTTGGCATTAACATCCTCACGGGGACAGTGCCTGCTTTATCAGCGTAGTGATCTTATGAGCACTTCCACAGTTATTAACTGAGAGCTTTCTTTGCCAAAGTTGCCATTTTCGCATTCGTATATCGTGTGGCAGGTACGATGGTACTCTATACCCAGGAAAGGCAAGGAAATTTCTATTACGGAAAGATTCTGGACTGACCGTGAATCGAACCCAGACACCTTCAGCATGGCTTTGCTTTGTAGCCGTGAACTCTAACCACTCGGCTAAGGAAAGGCCCCTAATAATTACGGTTAATGAAAAACCTTCCAAATATAACTGATTTTCTTTAAATTTGTGGAATTATATCTTCAAAAGGGCGTAACTAAATAAATAAATAAACTTCAAAACTGGGCCTATTTTTTTTAGATTTTGCCCTGACATGCTGCTTAGCTATAGAAAACGAGTTCAGATTTGATGGAGATTTTTTTCTGATAAAAACGGCACGGGAAACATCGTGTAAAATAAATTAGGTATAATAAAGAAATGCACTCATTCTGCGTAGATAAAAAGAAGGATCTGTATTCGACCGGGTTTCGTGGTACACTAATACAAATTTTATATTTAGAATTCTCTAGAATGGCTAGCTATCGATTTATTTCGATCATTATTGTGATCGGATGGATCAATGTGTCTCTAATAAATTTTGGGCTGCTGAATCTGATACCGTTCTTAGAAATTTTCCAATACCTCACAATTTTGAGCTACCGGTCGTCAAAGTTTCATAACACACTGATTTCATTAATGTTTACATGAAATTTAAGGTATGATATATCAAACTTTTTAATGATCTTATTCACTTATCATGCGAAGTAGGACTTGAAGTTTAATTTTATATTAATTTGGTTCAAATTTCACGATCAAATTTAGATTAAATCGATTTTTTCAACATGTTTAAAGTCTCCATACAAAATTATCCATTTCTCTTATATGGCAAAATACAATACTTTTCTAAACCATCAAAACAACTTTTTTCTCCATACAAAATTATTCATTTCTCTTATATGGCAAAATACAATACTTTTCTAAACCATCAAAAAACAACTTTTTAGCATCGAAAGTATTAGAAACTTTGTTTATAAGTGTTGTTTAGCCTATGAAGTTTAAATTCTGTGGCAAATTAAACAAATAAATTGCTATACAAACTGACAAAATTGCATGCAAGTTGGCTAAAATCGTCAAATTCTACATTTACAGCGAATACTCAAAACTAGACGTGCTATTATATTTTTGAAAACGGCAATGGCCCAAGTTAGGGTTCACTAATTGGTTTGTTCGCAAACAGTCACTAAAGTCACTTTTTTCAGAAAATTGGTCATTAAAGTCACTATTTTCGTGAAGAATTGAGATGATTTTTCGTAGACATTTACAACGGAAAATAAAAAAAATCTAGCGAAAGTTTTTAAGAAGATTGTAGCAAAATTTAGGAAGCGACTGGGGGATAAATTTTCTGGTCGAAAAATTTGAATAAATTTTGGCGGAAACCAGGACCAATAAATTACTAATTTTCTGCAGTAATCTGCAGCTATAGGAGGAATTTTAACCTGCCTCATGAAAGAACCTCATCATAATTCCTCCGGAAGATTAGCCAGAGATGGTTAGGAATAAAAATTTATATGGTTTATCAGAAACTCGTTCAGGACTTTAAAAGCGAGTCAGTGGTAGAAATCATTTCAGAAATTACATTAGAAATTCCAACAAATAAGCTATATATTTGGTTTGGTTTGGGTTTGGGGATTTGGTATCGGGATCTTCCCAACACGTAACAGATCGTAACAGGATTAAACGGAGGCCTAATCTTGAAGAAAATTACGAAAATTAAATGACCCCGACATCATAATTTCAAACTGATTGAACTTTTTTTTTCTCGGAATGTATTGATAAAAATTCCCACTGCCCTTGTTCGAAGAACGTAACTTAAATAGGGCGTTTTGAACATTCCAGCAGCTCTTATGGCATCAATGAATAGTACACCAGAAAATTTACTACACCGCAGCAGCAGCAACCTGAGTTCGAATCCCGTTCCGAACCTTACTTGAAGAATTAAATACTTGTAGCTTAAATAACGGCAGTGAGAGCATTTTTGTTTATTTTGATTTGGATAACTTTAAATGAGCAAATTTTACAGCGTCATCCACAAAGTATGAATACTCTAAAGTGTTAATAATGCTTGTGCTTTTATGTAGCATTAGCAATGAAAACTGTAGTGAGGCCCTTTTCAACTTTATTTGTACTTAAAAATATAATATTACTCTAATTCAAAATTGTATAGTGCAATGTAAAGCAGAAATAGAGTATTCATATATAGCTTCGCGGTTACTTGGGGTTATTTTTTCAGCGTAGCTTAGTTAAACAACGTGTTGCGAAACTGGCAACCCCGCCAGAGCGAAAGCAGAACGAGCAGGGGGCCGATATGATGGCCATATGGTCTTATCCACTGGTGTACTAAACTGACTCGGTCGAAGAATTTTGACACGGGTCCAGATCACGAAGGGATCATACGGGAGCGTGCCCCGCTCAAGTGTCACAATTCTCAGATCGAGTAAATTTAGTACACCGGTGGATTAGACCATTTTGTTGCCTCTTATCGAATGCAAGCAGCGCTCACCAATATTATTACGCTATAAGCAATGCAGCTGGTGTGGGAAAACGAACCTAGGCACACGCATTTTGTTCGTTATTATTTCCATATCGTAGCTCTCGGTTTGAAATAAAAGTAAGTTTCATATCCATTATCATGAAAATCACAATGAAGTGTTGTTTCCTTCTTCCGGTGTCGATTCTCATAATCATAAGAACAATTATCACGATGATAACATTTCGAAGAACAAGTTTCCAAATAATATCGATGCGCGGGATAGATGGCTAAATGCCATTGCGAACGCGGATTAAACCACTGACAAGTAAACCGAAGACTTTCATTGCACATTCTCACATACCAGCTTTGCGCAGTTTTTGTCTTGTTTGGCGCATTTTGTCCCATTTTCACTCATACGGAAGGTAATCATTCAACAAATATATGAGTGTGCGTGAGAATATCAACTGGAGTATAAATTTATGCTCCCGATTCGCGTCTACGAAAGTAATTACCACAGTTGACCCTATGCGTGAAGCTCCGATTATTTTACCTGGCAAAGCATAGGAAGTCAATTTTCAAATGCTTCTAAAAAATTCAAAACACTTTTTAATTAAATTCTGTTAAGTGTACGGGGTTAGACTATTGATCAACTATAGAATCAGCAGCATATTGAGAAAAAATATAAAACTCAAAATTATATGCCTATAGTGTAGCCCATCAAAAGTATATCAACATATACTGAAAAGATTTTAAATAACTATTGTAGTTAATTTTATATGAGCATTTGAAATTTCGCTTCCTATACCTTGCCGGGTAAAATTTTCGACACTTCACGCATCGAGCAAACTTTTCCCAGATGGCAGCACCGTACCTTCGTACCTTCGAATAAGAAGGCACAACAAGACCTGTCAAATACCATAGTGAAAAACTATGATGCCATCTCTCTGAGAACGAGCGAACGTCAGACGGAACGGTAGAACAAATCTCGATTACTTTTTCAAATCGACGTAAGTAACTTTCATACGGTTTTGAGAAAATTAATTCAGAAGAATCACAACCTGTCTTCTAAAACTGTTTTAAAATGAATCACCTTTTTAACATTTTTTCGCAGTGTACACCACTTATATTTTGCATACAATCAGCTCGGGTTCAAAAATTACGTAGTTTCTATTATTTCCCAAAAAAAATAATTATACAAAATGATAAGCCGTTTCATCAAGTTACTTTCGACGTTTTTCTATCAGTGTAAAATCGGCTCAAGTAGTGTTTTGTTTTGATTCGTGGTTAAGTCACTTTGTCTCTCCATACAGCGGGGCGGCGAAAGTAGTGGATAGGTTGCGAAAGTTGAAAATCTTACTTTCGTCGTTTTGTAAATCCGGAAATTAAACGTTCTAAAAGTGAAAAGTTGAGTTGGTACAGAGCGGTACGTGTAGAATTCCACCTGCTTAACACGTAGGATCGATAAAGTAAGTTTGTATACTTTTTGACTTGAGTCTGTATGAATAAGTTTTCGAGAAATGTAGAAACGTCAAGTATAGATTACCCAGGAAAAGTACCTATACGTATCGATGCAATGACGATGTGATTTCTAGTGCGTGGCACAAATTTATATTATATCTTGAAAATTTACATTATAAAGCGTATAATTTAGATTTTCGGAAGCATAAGTGGCAGGTGTGTAATGCACAGGTGGATGTGAAGTGGATAAGTGAATTTATACACGATTTTGGTGAATTTTAGGTCTTAGGTTTTGACCACATATCACCACAAGAATTCTAATTTACGCTGGACACTCAGAAGTAGTGATTCTTTATAGAGAGATAAGCGGAAGTAAAATGGAATGATTTGGCAACAGACCAGCAGCGCTGATTTTGCTCTGCGTCGAGAATAATATTGCTACACGGACATGACTTCCTCATTGCTAAAAAGTGTATTTTGTTTCGTTATTGATCTTTGAGCTACATATCCAGCCGAAAAAATCAACAATTAAAAATCACATTGACAAAAATTTAAAAAGAAAAATATTTATTTTTTTTTGCTTCATGTAAAATTACTTTTACCGAAATAATTTCAAGTGGATTACATTACTCCTCAAGAAAAGTTCAAAACAAACATAACGCATGTTCGTTTGGCTCACACTTTGACAGCTCTCGCTGCTCGATTGGCTCAAACTTTGACAGAAATGTCAGCTTCCGCGAATCTCTCTTATAAAGGATTACTACTCAGAAGTAGTTTATAGCCAAATTACCGTGTTCAATTAAAGGAGTGAGGTTTTTTATATTTGTATAATTTTCTAAATTACCTAATTCAATATTTCATTTGTAGCAGGTGAAAACCATTTAAAGTTAAAAGGAAAGCTATTGTTAGGAATATTCTTCGAATTCGATAAATACACTGAAATTGTAAGTGATAACTTTAACTATACCAAATGATCTCCAATCAGTAATAAATAATTATCTTTTAGCTTGTAGCTGCTGCTAATGAGAATCAGCGTTTTATTCAAATATTCCTCAACACAACGTGTAAATCCATTATAGTGCTAAGTAACCGCAAGCTAAACATTGGTTACAAATGGCAGAGATCGAGAAATTAATCAAGACTTCATAATTTTCCACAATCAACCTATCACAGAAGAAGAGCCTAAAGGTATTAACATAATTTCAAACCTTCCTAAAAATACCCTATAATAGTTTCCCCATCTATTATTTCAATAATTTATAATCTTCAGAGTTTTCTTGCGGCTCTCTATTAAGTTTATGAAAATTTGTGGTAGTAATTTATCAAGACGTTTATTTTATTGAGAGGTCTCTTTTCTTATTTTTTGAGGAACATATGAAGAAATTACTTTAGAAACATTGAATCATCTTGAAGTGGTGATTGAAACGTAATGGTTGGAACTAAGAAACTTATATTCAGGTCTTTACAGGACAAAGGTTGGATTGGGAATGATCAGAATTTTGACTTGTTAGTTTGTCTAAACAATTGGGTAACTAGGGAGATGTGTTGATCGGTAACTAGATTAAACTCAAAAAGGATGATTACTTCGATCTTCAACACCCCCTCGTAATCAGCCTAACCTAAAAAAAGTACTACATATATCTCTACTTTACAGAATCGAACATTGTTGACGACGATCTCTTCAATTGGGTTTATAAGCTGGGATACCAAAACCATTTCCGATTCCATGTATCCATTTTGGCTTCTTGTTATCCGGTGATCTTTTCACGTGAATATACCAGTATGCTAGTAACGAGTTGTCGAACGACGCTTTCATAACTTTCAAGCGTGTTGATTCGTCAGCTTAAGCATTATTTCCAGGGAATACCAAAACCACATCCGGATGAGGGCAGGTTACTTCCAAGCGTTTCGCAGACCACTGATGCACTGCTCTCGATCTTGATGCAAGTAAAACGCAACTGGAACGTCTTGAGCAGAATCCTCAATTGATTGAAGTTGATTTTCTTTCGTCACCACACCGTCGGAACAAACGCTTCCTTGATCTTCTTCGAAAATTTCCCCCTCTTCCAGCATCAACTAGATTCATTTTGTCATCAGGAACCATCTCCATCGCCGCTTGATCTTTCATCCTTGAATGGTCTAGCTGCCGGCTCCAAGAACTAGCGTTTTCCTCGGTGCACATTTCTTCTCCATATAACGTCCATCTCGTACAAATCGTCACTAATGGGACACACGCCAATAGTATCGCCATTGAAACTTATCTCAGCCGTTGTTGCTTCAAACGTTACCTTTATTTCAGCTTTTGCCATCATCTTCACCGATAGCAGATTCGCTCGTACATCCGAAACGTATACAGTACGTTGTCGATTGTACACGTTACTCCCCGGCTGCTGGTTCCTTCAATTCGTCCTCTATGCCATGCAATTAACGATTGATTGTCCTTTGCCACAGAAATAACAACAGGTTGCTTCAATTTCTCCAAGGAAACAAAATATTCCTGCCGATTCACTAGCTGATAACTAGCACCGGAGTCCTGATTGAAGGTAACTGTTCTTCGGCTACTGCTATCCGTCGACTTAAGGCTCATGAACGCAACTGCTTTTCTGTTGGCCGTCACATTCGCTTCCGCTCGTAGTTCGCTTCTGCAGTCCTTCACTTTATGGCCCTTTTTGTTACATCGATGACATCGTCCCAGGAACTTATCGCTTCGTTCTTCAAACCATGCCTTCTGCTGATTTCCAACGAACGCGAACGGCTCCTTCTGATTTACTTCGGTTATTCGATCAGATTTCTTCATTTCTTCCGCTAATAATCTCTCTCTGACGACACCCAGGCAGTGTTGCCACATTTCTATCTGTACCGAAGGCTCAAAAATCTTTTTTATCTGTACCAGAGATTCTAAAAATCTGTACCCAAAATCTGTACCACACCCAACATAAAATTTGCAAAGAAACCCTAAAAATCCTGAATAATTTGGGAATTTAGCACAGTTTAAATTGAAATAATTTCACCTATTACACACTTAGATTTTATTTCGTTGTTCGGTAAATTTTGTTACCGAAAACGTGCTGTAAATAAATATTCAACTGATGTTTCGGTATTCCAAACAAGCTTTACCGAAAAACCGTACACAATTAGAAAAAATCAAAGGATGTTTGCTTGTTTTCACCGCAGTCGTTATTTCATTTACCGAAAAACTTGTAAATCGTTTAGATTCACCGTAGTCAGTAAAAGTTTACCGTACTTCGGTATCTAGTGCTACAGCGCTTTACCGAACAAATGGTAATTTGAGATTTTCAGACCGCCATGTTTATTTGTGCAAGCAAGAACTGTGAGAATGGAAAATGCACTGTCGAGCATCGTCCAAGGTAAATAAATCGAATAATTGTTATCGCAGAATTATCTAAATTGTAATTTTTCTAGACTGAACCCATCCAAAATGGAATCGGCACCATTGTTGTCCGCTAGAAGGGCTGAATAACGGCAAACGTCCCACAAGATTCGGCGGTGGAGTGGCGATAGAGTGGATAATTATGGCGGTGAATTTGCAGCTTGCCTTTGGGTTGATCGTGGCTAACAGTGAAATTATATTGATAAAAAAAATAAACATGTTGAACCGAATAAATAAACGATCTAGGAATGAATTAGGTTGTTTCTTTATCATAATGAATTGCCATAATAATTTTGTTTTTGATCATCCTATCCAATTCTGACTGCCTGCAAATATGAACAATGCGTTCGGTAATTAATTTCACAAATCCTTCGGTAATAATTAACGAACGATTTGTAATATTTTGACAACTGCGTTTTGACTCCAATTACGGATTGCTCGGTTGTTCTTAACTTTACCGGAAGCATTACCGAACGCTCAGCGGTTTATATTTCGGTAAAAAAATTACCGGAGTCGGTGATATTTTCTAAGTGTGTATATAATTATTTTTTAATTTTATGGAAACAGTATATCTCAATAATAGTTTTGTGGAAATAAGTTCCGAATTTCACGCATCTCTTCAATGTTGTGTTACGAAAATCGCCTATTCCAAAAATCTGTACCAATCTGTACTTTTTCGTGAAAATCTGTAATCTGTACCGTACAGAATCTGTACCAAAAACTATCAGAAAATCTGTACCTTTCCAGATAAATCTGTACTTGTGGCAACACTGCACCCAGGGTCAGGTTTTCCTCTCTTAAGTTTTCCAACGCTGTAACTAAAGGGTCGTAGCTCTCCGGAAGGGTAACGAAAAGCTGCGACACCAGATCACTGTCTTGAAGTTTCGCTCCAGCAAATTTGAGTTTCCGGATCAGTTCGTCAAAAATCTTCAGATGGTCCTTGATACCTTGATCGATGCATCTTCTGCCATCTTGAGCTTTGCGAGTTGCTTGCGTATCAGTGTCTGCGAGGAAACCGACTTCTTGGCGTAGATTCCCTCCAAAGTGGTCCAGATGTCCTTCGCTGTTTCCTTCTCCCGGATAACATCCAACAAGTCGTCGTGGATAAATGAAATTATGAGGTTCACAGCCTTCCCGTCCATCTCTTGAAATTTCGGAAGTTCGACTTCGACGGTTGGCGCATCCTTCTTGATCGCGTCCAGCAATCCGGTCGACTTCAGTAACTTCTCGACTCTAAATTTCCAGTTCTCGAATCCGGCATCGGTGAACTGCGGAATCCCGTATACCAATTCTCTGCGCGTAGGGTCCATAACCTCTTGAAGTGGTGATTGAAACGCAATGGTTGGAACTAAGAAACTTATATTTAGGTCTTTACAGGACGAAGGTTGGATTGGGAATGAACAGAATTTTCACTTGTTAGTTTGTCTAAATAATAGTTACCCTAGGGATCATTTTTTCTAGATTGATTCCTCGTAATTTCATTATGACCTGCACATATTTCTTTATGGAGTCTTTCAGAAATTACTACAGATATATGTATCACAAAATTCCTTCAGAGATTCCGTATGGAGTTTTTCTTTACAATTTTTAGCGATTGCTGCAGAAACATTTGCACAGATTTCCCTAGTGAACTTCCAGTTTCCAATAGATTCGGCAGAAATTTATCCATGTTTTGTCCCGGAATTTCTTGCACCAATTTATCAAGGGGCTTAGCTTAGAAATTTTCTGGTGATTCATTCAAGCAAATCAAGATATTCGTTAATAAATGTGTTTAGAATATGTTTTCCGAAATTTCCCGATGAAAGATTCTTATGAATAATTACTAAACTGCCCATACTCGCAATACAGTCCCATTAGAAAAATCGTCATGTTGAGAAAAACGCTTCTAAACATATTTGCAAATATGTTCGTTCCATCACTGCTGGTAGCAATAAATCGTGGTAACATTGCTCTACACACTATCATTACAATATCATAAAATCGTCAACAACTGTAACACGGTTAAAATGGCTGTTTTTGAAGTCCAAATCTGGAACACAAGTCAATGGGACTCGTTATATGAGTACTTCTCTAGCCAACCGCAAATATACCCGCATACCAGTCCCATTCCTTAGGACTCGCTTACTTTGTTATCACGCACGTTGACACATTAATATTGAAGTTTACAATGGACCACGGGTTCACTAATTTGACGTTTGAGTGGTGCCGAATTCACTGGTTCCCATGGTCACGTAAATAACACGGCACCGCTCAAACGTCAAATAGTGAACTCGTGCATCAGTCCATTGATCACAAGGAATTTTGCCTTCGCAAGTTTCAATTGCAAATTTACTTCGAAGTACTATGCGGTGGTAGGTACAGGTCGGACTCGATTATCCGGAGACTCGATTATCCGGGGACTCGATTATCCGGGATTCGATTATCCGGAATTTTAGACTCGATTATCCGGAATTCATTTTTTGATGTTCTTGTTTTTCAATTTTTATGCATAAATCTGATATAATTTGATATTGCAATATACAATATGGATGGTTTTGCAGTTTTGAACGTATTTAAGAAAAGGAGAGTTTGAAAACGTGTTTTTTTGTGTATGCTGGTCTAATTTTGTTTATTTTTGTAAAGACCCCTACTGTTCCTAGAAATAATTTCTGGCTACGCCACCGCATCATATAAATAAAACAATGAAAAAAGATAATATTTAAATTCTTTTATCGAAGATTTAAATTTTTTCTTAGTGATTCGATTATCCGGAAGATTCGATTATCCGGAATGAAAAAAAAATTGATACTCCGGATAATCGAGTCCGACCTGTACTCTACTTTATTCAATGATAGTGTTGAAAATTTGATTTATCTGTTTCTATCGGCAGCTTGGTTGAGACCATCCATAGCACAGAAACGTTGGACTTGAACCATACCGAGGAATATAACTAATAGAGCAAGTTTTAGATCTTTATGACGACAATCGCTTTGAACTTGCGATTTCCCATATGTGGATGATACTTTTGTGTGCCCAGAACCATCCTTTTTCGGCATTAGATGTTATAGGTATGTAGGTACTCCGTACGACTATGAAAATGCTGTCGATGATACTAATGGCAATGTGCGCGAAAAGCCTCCCCTTTCATACCGATAAAACTTGAGCCTGCCGGAGATTTCGTTTCGTTTCGTTTCGAGATTTCGTATCCAAATAAATTGATAATTGGCCAAACCTTGTTTCAAAGAGAATCTATTTTGTTTGTTTTTTAAGCCTCGCACAGATAATATACTTTTAGTCGTGGTTCTACTACTTATCGCAACAGAAGTCACTCTAGAAAACTTTCATGTCAAGCTAGAATAAGTATTTTTTGTGTATAACATGGTTTTAATCAGTATAGTTTGTATTATTCATTCTTTTAATGAAATGAAAACCACGACACAAGATTACAAAAAATATTATCAAAATGGGTTTGTTTCAATTTCGTCACGATCAATTAATGGGACTGTTATGCGGGTATTCTCAATATGGGACGCACATGGTTTGGTATTTTTTCCACATTTTGTCCATACAAAGATTCAATTTTAAGCATGATTTTGGGAAGTACACTAAAAATAAACATCATTCACGGAGCTAACTCAAAAATGAATAAAATTAATATGGGACTGTTATGCGAGTATGGGCAGTAAAGCGTCAATTAAAAAGAATCTTTAAACTAAATTTCTAAGGAACTCTGAAGGTATGCTTTAAACAATCGCAGAAGTTTCTGAGGAACCGTTGGAAAAACTAATGGGAAGTGTTCCTGATTGGTACCCTTGAAGAGATGAATCTTTAGAGGAATATCTGATGAAATTGCGGAAAAAAATGTTGGAATGTTCCAAAGAACGTTTATTCGGAAAAAAAATAATCATTTCAGCATAAAAAAAAATATTTTTTTTAACGGATTTTTGAATGGCCCTTAGAAAATATTGTATTAATCTTAGTATGTAGTATTCAGTATTTAGTATTTATTTCATTTAAACTTAACGTAAGCCTGTCGGTTATACCATTTTTCAGGTCAAGGAAACAACAATTGATATTGCAACTTTTAGAAAATAACAATTACCTAGGTATTAAGAGGTAATTGTAATTTTCTAAAAGTTGGTCTTAGTTGGATTTTTCAAAAAATCCCTGCATAATTTTTTGAAGGATTCCTAAAAAAATTTGTTTGGATAAAAATAAACTATATTCCTGAAAAAATATAGGGATAATTTTCCCTAGAAATCAAAAGATTCCTTCCATAATTCCCAGACTTCGGTAGAACTACCGAGACATCGATATGCTTGGCTATCCTCGCATCTCTTCACACACCTGGCTATGTCCTTCCAAGTACATAACAAAATATGAGAATCATTTCGCAAAGGACGAGTGAATCGCCAGAAACCAACCTTCAATTTGTCCAGCAGCGATCCGCACAGCTTCATGTTCACGGGAGTTTTAGTCCACTCGGTACGCAACTGCTTGTACAGGGCAACCACGTTATCCATCTTCGGGCGGTAGCTTTTCGAGGGAGATCTGGAACCGTGGGCCACGAAACCGGTAGGTAGTCTTCGAAATAGGCTAAAAATTGAGCGAAATTCACGATTTAAGGTCACACAATCCGGAGTAATCCGTAAACACAATGAACAGTGAAGCAAAACTACAAAATTGAAGTGTCATGACAAGCCGATGCTCAAATGACAGAGTTGTCATAATGCTATTCGCAGTGGCACAGTACTGCTGTAATGAGGTTTTAAACCCTTTCCAACATTTTGGAAAGCAGACTTGGAAATCGTAAAAGAATGTCCAACAATAATTTACCTGTTGAAATTAAAATTGAACAACTTCAATACTTTAACATCCATTTTGAGGGTTTTTAAAAAATAGGACACGTCAGAAACTTATGAAATTTTCCACTCAGTTTATAATTTTGAAAAATTTGCATGCTAACATTCACCGCCGGCTGAGATCTTTCCAAAGCCCATCCAACCATTTTTCTAGACGCACCTTGCGCTTGCCGTCGCGCGTGGTTCGATGGCTTTGATTGGCCCGTGATTAATTGCAGCGGCACGCTCGTGGGCCGGATTTTGCGTTCGATTTGAAATGGCGCACTTTCCCTCCGCGACCGAACGGGAGCGCCACTGTTCGGATGATTTTCGTCTCTCGAACGCCATCTTGAATTTTGAAATCAGACTTCGAGACCATGGTGTTTATGTGGAAGGGATAATTTTTCGTCAGTTTCTGTTTGTGTGCGTGAGATTCCGCTGACGTCAGACTGCATTTTCAGTGCAAAACTCCACTGATGACGTCAAACGTTGTAGATGTGTGCGAAGTACGATCGCATTATTTTGTGCGGTTGATGGCGTACCTCTTGGGTAGAAGGGACTAATCGGATTCGAGAAGGCCTTCGGTTCGGCTTCGGCTTGTACGTTTGTGTGTTATTATGGAGCAAAAGTGACAAGTTTAGACGCGTCAGTTTCGAGTTAATTTTAAAATTTTGGATGTTGATGCAATTTTACCTCAGCCAAAATCATTGGAAAAGGTGCATAAAGACGCTCAGAAGGCGGAACCGGTGCAGTGAGTATTTTTCCCGGTACGGATTTCCCGCAGAAACGGAACGAAAAAATCTTCCCACTGCGAAGTAGAGCAAGCGCTTGGGAAGCCGAAGCGGCAGGTGGTGGCGGCGGTGGGAACGGGAAAGTCGTGAGCGCGGGAACAGGCAAAAGCCTCGGCCGCCTTCGATTTCGACGTCTCCGAATCGTGAAACAAAAACATTCAAACTTCGAAGCCGCGTCAAATCGTCACTGACGGGATAAACAAAAACAAGATCACAAAAGTGATAAAGTGGCGCTTTCCGTTTGAATTTGGAAACAGAGGAGTTTGCTGAAGTTAAAAAAGTGAGTAAACCAATCTAAATTAGAAACTAGATAAATTGACCATATCTCTATGTGACATAAAAAGTTATTGTTGAATAAGCTCTGTTAAGTTTTGCTTGCAAAAGAACAATATTTGTGTTACTATATATTGCATTTTAAACAATTTTCAACTTTCAAAGATGTCATTTGTAACAATGTAATCAATTTTCAATTTCAATTCACAATTTTAGTATGAAATTGCTTTAGAAACATTTCGCAATGTATGCCCGACTTGCATGAGGTTTCTGGTTTATCCTCCGGCCTAATGAGGTATTACAGCTTTAACCATTTGTTTCCCATGACTTCGATCGACTATTTCTCTACATAAAAAAAATATATACCGTATTGGACAAAACATTTGCAACTTTTTCGATTTTTCATACAAAATTATCAAATTTGGTAAGCTAGTTCTCAGTTATTTATGGACCAATTTGAATGAAATTTTCACAGAACATCAGACATAACTTGAATTTCAACATATATTTTTCATTTTGTAGCGTTTGGTGTAGCAATGAGAGTGCAAGTCAGTCCAAAGCCGGGGACAGGGATAGGTAATTACCGTAATAATCTATGCGGACCGCTTGAACACCATCAGAAAGGAAAGGAAGGGTTGGGGTAGGGTATAGGGGATTGGATAAGGCTTGACACAATAATGCGATTAATGCTGCAAAATGTAAATGTGCTGGTAGCAGCTTTATTTAATTTCAAGTCAATGACGAAATCCATATGGCTACCACACTCAAGTCATGTGGTTTTTCTCATTGCTTACCTACTGTAGTGTGAATCTCATAACTTTTCCCAACACTGCGGCTCCTGCAGCCGACAACTCCTGGATTGTTCGTTCAAAAGAAATTAAGGACTGTTCATTTTATAAAGTGGACACTTTGTGCATTCTGTATCTTTTCAATTTATCAATGAAAATCGGTTTTCTGGTACATCGTTTGACTAGAATTATTCAATGTTATGATAATAAAAAAAATCTCCAAAATAATCATCGAGGTTATAATAGACTCCATGCCAAATACCTGGGAGGGAGAAACCAATACGAAATTTATGTACGTCATAGTGAGCCGAGATTATGCTGTCACGAACTGTCACCGTGAGCCCAGATCTTAAACAATGGACTAACGTTATATCAGCGCGTAATTGATCAAAACGTATTTTTGCATTTTATCAAATGTGACTAAAAATCGATCAAGAAGCTAGTCATGCTTATTCAAATGTAATGTCACGATAGCACCTTCTATTCTGATTGAATATAAAGTATTCAAATACGCGTTATTTTACTTTTTTCCAATAAAAACGCAAATGCAATGCATATAAAATTTTTGCCCTTTTCTTATGTATGACCGTATAAATCGAAGGTACACAATAAAATAATCGAGTCTGCCTTGATTGTCGTTGGCAAGCTGGAGTTTTCTTGCAGTTTGAAAAAACTTTGTGTCAAATTTCGTGTGTAGTATCGGTGCCTCCCTCCCAGCCAAATACGAAACAGAAAATTCTTTACCTTGTTTCTGGCGTTCCGTCCCGACTGGGACAAAGCCTGATTCTCAGTTAAGTGTTCTTATGACCACTTCTACAATTATTCACTGGGTGCTTTTTTGCCGATTGATCATTTTTGTATGTGTATATCGTGTGTATACTGGTTTTCCTGAAGAGCTACGCGTTGGCCGCAACGGCAATATGGTCATCCCGAAAATAAAATAATTTTATCTGAAAACCGTTTCCAATAAGGTCAAATTTGGAAAGTTTGATAATATAACGAATCGGCAGCATTTTCCAGGGTGGCCACCGAACCGGGAAAAACGGGAAAAGCGGGAAAAAGACGGGAATTTGATTCTACCGGGAAAAACCGGGAATTTGAAATGGATACCGGGAAAATCATGTTGAACGACGAACATTTTTGAGCTATAAATATACAAACTAGAAGTTGTTGAAAATCTTTCCACTACTGCCAGGAATAAATTTTTTTGAACTTTTGTCAAACTTTTCTGACTTGATGTTTTGAATCAAGGTTCAATCATTTTTTTTCTTACAATCAATCAAAGTATCTAGGGTGCCGGTGCCATTAGTGGACTACCTAAGCTATAAAAAATCATAACAAAATAACGAAAAGCCTTAGCAGAGATCTTTTGGCGTCAACAGAAAGATTTCAACCTCTACTATATGGGAAAAATATAAAAAGAGTGATAAAACTATTTTTTTAACATAAAATCGCTTGAGCCACTATTGGTACACGTGTTCCAGTAGTTGCGCTAGTGCTCCAGTAGTAGACGTTTGGAAATTATACAAGGAATTTTGAACAAAAAGGCAAATTTTTACACAGGTTTAACATTTTTCCCTTCGAACAGCAACTAATATCTTTCAAATGAAGCATTAAGAACATCTCTGGGACTTTTCTTCATTTTTATACATCCATTTTAAAAACTGCTTCCATCCGTTGATTCACTACTGGAACACGACGGCAACTATTGGTGCAAGGGAGCAATTTTTTTGCGTAAACTTAATTATTTATATGACTTTTTGATGAAATAAAAAGCTGAAATTTGGCAAATCGACTAAACTAGAGGCGATCTATCCTCCAAAAATAGCACATGTCGTGTTTATCAAAAAATGTACGTTTTATTCCATAGTCCAATCTACTGGTACATTACAACCATTGGTACCGGCACCCTAATTTATAATTCTTCAAAAAAAAAAAACGACAAGGGAATAATAAATAACATGCTTCTACATGTGTGGCTTTGTTTAATTTTCATCTTAAACTTCACACTAAGAATAAATCACAGGTTTCTGTGCTATTTCACCAAAATCTCAACAACAGAAATTTCGGTGAATCGTTCGGTGATATGTAACCGTTCGTGAAGCTAGAAAACGTTCAGCTGTCAAAAGCACCGAAAAGTTCGGTGTTATTTTTACAGTTTTTCTGTGGATTTTTTGTTCAATTTCGTAGATTTTACCATACGTTTCAGTAAGTTTTAAATTTCCGGCGATGACTTGTTTCCATTTTTGGCATTTTATAGTTCTTCCGTTTAACAAAATTGATGATTGAAATGAAAACATTCAACAACGGGAGCTATTTAGAATTTAAACTTTTTTCGCAGTTGTAAACATGGGCGCCATTTCACTGATTATCAATGTGAATTTCGGTACATGGTAAAAAGATGGACTTTTACCGAACTTTAAGTTAATTTTTCACAGACTTTTGTAAAATTTTAATTTTTACCGAATTTTCAGTGAATTTTTGACAATTTACCTATGTTGGAACCGCTGTTATTCAACAGAAAAAAAAAGTTGAATCATATTTCACAGTACGAATTCTGTGGATTATTTCACAGATTCTTATGTTTCATCCTAAGTGTGTTCTTTGCTTTGGAGAACTTTTTATTTTCATTAAGAAGAAATAGAAAGATTAGAAATTGAGTTCAAATATCTTCGATTAGCTAAATTAAAAACCGGGAAAATTTTGGTGATTGTACCGGGAAAACCGGGAAAAAAGCGGGAATTTCAAAATGAAACTTGGTGGCCACCCTGATTTTCTCAAGACATTTTTCCAGAAATCCCTCCAAGATAATCTCAACTGTACTTCTTACAAGGATTTCGACAGAGATTCCTCCAAGAAGTACTTTTGATCGCTCCAAGAATATAATTCAGCAATTCCTCCAGGAATTTTGCCAAGAGTTTCTCCAGAGGTTCTACCAGAGATGCCTCCAAGGATTATTCCAGAAATAACCTCTACAAAGTTAACTCTAGGTATTTCGCCAGGAGTTTGGTAAATTGCTGGGCATGGCATACCATTGGTATCTCGCGTACCTGAAGGAATAAAATAGACCCCTCTGTGCGGTCCTTAGCCTCCTGCCCAGCAACTCTTATCCCTACCTCCTCGCGGTACTGGCCGGGGTACCAGTAACCTAAGGAAAGATCGGGTAACCAACTCTGGTCGTATGCTGACAGGAAAGGGGAGGTTTGCTTTTGCTTCTGCAAACCTTGAGCGTCTGTTCCCCATGTCAGGGGCGGATGATCAACGTCCGACTGCCAGTGAAGGAATAGTTAACGAGAGAATACGAACCGGGGCAATCGGCGAAGACTACAGCGACGTTAGTGATTGGAAGCTCGGTACGTGGAACTGTAAATCTCTCAACTTCATCGGGAGCACACACATACTCGCCGACCTGCTGAAGGACCGCGGATTTGGCATCGTAGCGTTGCAGTAAGTGTATTGGAAGGGATCAATGATGCAAGTTGAGGCTCAAAGGCCGGTTCTTCAACTTCGGCATAATAAACGTGCACAGCCCTCACTCCGGAAGCACTGATGATGATAAATACGGTTTTTACGCGCAGCTCGAACGCGAGTACGACAGCTGCCCAAGCCACGACGTCAAAATCATCATAGGAGATCTAAACGCTCAGGTTGGCCAGGAGGAGGAATTCAGACCGACGATTGGATAGCTCAGCGCCCACCGGCTGACGAACGAAAACGGCCTACGACTAATTGATTTCGCCGCCTCCAAGAATATGGCCATTCGTAGCACCTACTTCCAGCACAGCCTTCCATACCGATACACCTGGAGATCACCACAGCAGACAGAATCGCAAATCGACCACGTCCTGATTGATGGACGGCACTTCTCCGACATTATCGACGTCAGGACCTATCGTGGCGCTAACATCGACTCTGACCACTATCTGATGATGGTCAAACTACGCCCAAAACTCTCCTTCGTTAACAACGTACGGTACCGACGGCCGCCCCGGTATGACCTAGAGCGGCTTAAGCAACCGGATGTCGCAGCGGCATACGCGCAGCAAAAAAAAATGAAATGACCTTTATGCCAAATGACTTTATGCCAAACGGGGTAGCTTTTCCTAGATCATCTTCCGTCGTCTGTCACCTGTAGTAAACGAGTTCGTGGGAAGTTATCAAGTAGGTTTTGTTTACGGCCGATCGACAACGGACCAGATTTTTACTGTACGTCAAATCCTCCAAAAATATCGCGAATACCAGGTCCCAACGCATCACCTTTGCAGAAATTTTAAGGTGGCATACAATAGTATCGAGCACGTAGAGCTATGGAAAATCATGGACGAGAACAGCTTTCCCGGGAAGCTCACGAGACTGATAAGAGCGAAGATGGAATTGTGCAAAATTAAGTGAAGGTTTCAGACGAACACTCCAGTTTGTTTGGATCCTGCCGGGGATTACGACAAGGTGATGGATGATATGGATATTGTCGGCCGAACTTCTGAAAAGGTTGCAGACCTCTACACCCTCCTGAAACGCGAGGCAGCAAAAGTTGGACTGGCGGTGAATGCGACTAAGACAAAGTACATGCTAGCTGGTGGGTTCGAGACGGGGATACGTTCGATGTGGTCGACGAGTTGGATCCTTGCTGACGGCTGACAATAACGTTAGCGGTGAAATACGGAGGCGCATCATCAGTGGAAGTCGGGCCTACTATGGCCTGTACAAAAAGCTGCGGTCAAAAAAAAAATCACACCCGCACCAAAAGTACCATGCACCAAACGCTCAAAAGGCCGGTGGTCCTCTACGGGCATGAAACGTGGACGATGCTCGAGGAGGACTTGCAAGCACTTGGAGTCTTTGAACGTCGGGTGCTTAGGACGATCTTTGGCAGTGTACAGAAAAACGGTATGTGGCGGCGAAGAATGAACCACGCCCAAGTAACCACAAGCATTAAGGTATTACCTTATTTTAACTTTAATTCAACGAGTGCAATGCATCATTGCTTTTATTCTGCAGTATGCGTGCAGTAATGCTTTAATTCCATTTTATGAATGCAATGTAGCATTGTTCTATTGTTGCAATGAAATATGCATTAATGGGTGATATACGGTCACCTTTCAATGCTTCATTGCATCATCTTACTCAAGGCTTCATCGCAACAAAAATGAACAAAAAAGATTTCATTGCTCTATTTATTGTCAATCTTTCCCTCACTCAGGAAAATAGACTATAGAAATACTTAAATATTCCAAATGAAAATTCGCCACAAGAAATCTTGTTGAAATTCGTAGAACCAGAATTTGAAAACAAAAAAATATGCAACAACTTGAAATTGAACCAAAAACCTTACGATTAGTAGGCCCGTGCGTACACCACAGGTCTAAATGAAAACAAAACAAAATCTCAACAGCAAAAATCGACAGCCGTGGTAAACTTGCGGAAGTGCAACAGTCGTGTCCACTTACTTATTGCGCACTTCACCTCAAATTGGACTATCAATTCGTAGAGTGCACGCAAAAAAAGTGTGATAAGAGCGCACGCTTGCATCGGATCATTAAAACGTATTCGGTATACTTGTTTCTTGAACCACAAGGAATAAGGCGACATCCACAAATTACGTAACGCTCTAGGGGGAGGGGGGGAGTAGGCTACAGCGTTACGGCTCATACAAAAATTTGAAATTTTTCATACAAAAAGCGTTACGGAGGGGAGGGAGGGGGTCAAGAATTTCCAATTTTAGCGTTACGTAATAAATGGATGCCGCCTAAGTGCACTAAAAGCACCATCATGATCCGACGTAATCCTGAGCTGCTTACACACTTTGAAGGAGCTTACACACTTGGGATGGTCCAATTTGGAGTGAAATCGACAATATTTATCACTGGCAACGAAAGGGCGCTGCTTGAAGTTGCACCATTTTCCCGGCCAAGACATGCAGCATGGTCATGGACATGGTCCGGAGGATAGGCGCGACGAGTCATCGAAAACATCACACAATTAATTTGGGTTCAAATCCCAGCAAAAGGAAGTAAACACAATACACATATGAATCATACAAAAAAAAAAAAGCAACATCCAACGAACAACAATATTTTTGTGTTTCTATTTTTGATCCTTTCTTTCATGCATTAAATACACTTTTGCTAAAGCTTTTATACGGTACAGACAGTAACTATACTTTAGCAACTGCCAACATAGAGCTAGCAAATGTAGCCGTATTTACACTTTAAGGTAAAGCGGCGTGTAACTCAAAGAATCATTAGAATCATCATTGATGTAACAGTAGTAGTGTCGCCTTTCCATGTATATTTTTAAAACAAACAAACAAAAAATATAACATTTGTGTTAAGCATATTTCTATGTAAACACATGGAAAATTTAGTAGAATGACGAATATTGGAAATCAAAATCAACTGTTCAATAGTACATATCAAAAGAAAACATTACAATTTAATGAAAGGCAACGGAATTTCTCTGTTTTTATAGGATTTATCGCATATTTTGGTTATGCATCGGTATGGTTTATGTTTGCAAGGAATGACGGTGTTGTCAGGTGATTGGTGACAGATTTTTCTAGCAATTGTTATATGCTTGTTTTCGGAACATTTGCTGCATATTATAAAAACTTATCATTTTGCAAATAGTTTTCCATCACAAGATCACTGATTTAATAAAGTTTTAATGATTTTTGTGATCAATCCACATTAACGATCAACGCTCCGTCATCGTAATCATCGTCATAATCGAAACTTCAAAAGCAGTTTTTCTGTTCTAAACTAAAAATTATTCGATAAAAATGTGTTCACTGTGTTTCGATTGGAGAATAGAATACAGTGAACGCATTTTGCTGTAAATTTTATTGATTTTGAACAAAAAAACTGCTTTAAAAATTTCCGAAATCAATGACGGATCCTGCCCCCTTAAATGCTATGATTTTACAGATAGCAACTCTGACATCACTGCGTTCAACGATCGCGATGATTGTGCACACACGATAGACGCGTCCCGACGCATCCCGACGCATCGCACTGTGGAGCTTTTCAATTATTTTGAGTGGTCCAAATTGATAAACACTTGGTATGATTTTATGCTTCGTAGAGATGGTTTCTGTAATTTGAGAGAATCGAAAAACAAACAACGTATGAGTTTCAAGTTTCAATGCTTTGCCCAACCTTTCCGCACTGAAAATTATTACAACAGAAAAAAAATTGAATATTTTAGACTATAAACACATGCATGTCTCAGTGTGCGGTGGCGGCGTCGATTCGCAGCAAGTGAAAACCATCGCCATAATTGTTTTGAGTGATGCGGTTGATAAAACTTTATAAATATTGAAATCCCGGTGGAAATGTGTTCCTTTAAGAAAAGTACATACAATATTTGTTTAGTGGAAGTGTAGTGAACGCAATATGGAATCCAAAACACAAATGCTTGCCGCTGAGTTACAATCGAAAAGGTAAGCACCTTCTATTTACAAGTGTAGTTGTGTGAAGCAATGAAATGCGGCATGAAATCGGAGATATTTTTTGAGAATATAAATCTCATGTATATTGTCGCTTAATTGATAATGCTGTATCTGAAAGTATTGATTAAATATTGAAATATCACCTGAAGCATTTTTCTTCGCATAAATTATCCATTTAATCAGGTGATAAGCAGTTATATTTCATCGATGTTGCAAATACCAATACTATCATAACAATATGTTAATGATTTTGGAAGAAGCCATTTTGTGATGACGCACCAAAAGGCCTTAATAGCGCCCTTTTCCACTTTAATACTGCATTAATGAGACATGTAACGCAGTATGATTTTATATGCCATATTTTATAGAAGCATATAAAGTGATAGTGATACAACTATATACAGCTGTACGGTTAATTGGGCGAGTTCGCCCAACTCTACGGCGAACCCAGTATCCAGAAGGTGGCCAAAGCTGGAAGGATACGATGGGCAGAGCATGTTGCAAGAACACCGAACAGCAACCCTGCAAAGATGGTGTTCGCTTCGGATCCGTTGATACAAAAAGGTGTGAAGCGCAGCGTGCTAGGTGGGCGGATCAAGTGCGTATCGATTGGGCCACGAACCGAGTATTGTGGCGTGAAATTGTTGATTCAGTGTTATCTGTCTAGATGTTAACTATGAGATTTCGCCAGGAGTTTCTACAGGAATGCCTCCAGTGATTCGTCTATAGATTCCTCCAGTACAATCTTCAATATAATATTCTTTCATGAATTTCTCCAAGGATTTCTATAAGAACTTTTCCAGGGATTGTTCCAGGGTTTCCTTCAGAGATTCTTCAAGTAATTTCTCCTGATATCCTTTAGTAATTCTTTACGAGTTCCTGGAACAGCAACACGTGCTTTTCGAAAAAAAAATACATTGTGAAAGTTTGCTGTTAAAAAACGTATGGAATTGTTTCTGAGTAGTCAGAAATTCTCACTGAGAACTCACACTTTTAATACCACTGATCGTTGAAAATCGTTTTAAAACATCAAAAAACGTCATTTTCGAGGGAAGCTGCTTAATATTTGACATTACCCACATACAGAAATCATTCCAAACGCATAATAAATAAATAAATGCAAGAAATATCGTTTAAACTAAGCTTTATTACGTCACTGAATTTTTATCTTAATCATGAAGCATGTTTTCATAATTTCCTCTAGAAGAAACTTCTTTGAGTAATTTTGCAATTTTGCGTTTCTTGACTAAATTCTGTTTCAGAGCCCTACTCGCAATCAAATAGATCAGAATGCCTCGATTGAAGAAAAAAGAAGAACCAACTCCACCGGCAGAGCCCACAGTAACCCTGACGGCAGGTCGCTCTCGCCGTACCATCAAACCCAATCGTAAATATCTCAATGATAGTGTGGTATTGGCCACAACGTCCAAAACTTCATCACGGGACAGCAGTCCAGATAGCGATGCCAGCGAAGATGACTACAGACAGGACGATGATGATGAGGAGATTATCCCACCGAAATCGGCTGCCGGGAGAAAAAGTACTGGCTCGACTGCGGCTGCCAAGAGGAAACCGGGACCAGCCACTCCGGGTGCCAGATCACGAGGTAGACCTCCCAAAGGGGTAACCAAAACCGAGCCTGTTAAAAATTTGCGAAAGGAAGTTTTGAAAAAGATGGACTTGTCAACCTTGAACATGGGAAGGGCTCGCGTAGTTTTGACCCCAATTAACAAGGACATCAAGAGGAAGCTTGATTTAGACACATCCCTTGTGAAAGGTATGCTTTTTAAATTTTTGTTGTTTTCGATATTTCACATTTAGATATTTTGTTTTTCAGATAAGACGCCCATCAGAGGGAAGCAACCAGAAAAGCAACCAGAAAAACAACCGGAGAAACAAGCTGAGAGGCCAAAACCTAAAATATTGAGCAAACCTCAAGAGCCTGTGAAACCCGAGAGACATGCTCCAGGCAAAGTGGTGGATAATAGAGAAAAGCCCAAGCCAATGTTTAAGAAGAAACCATCGGAACTACCATCTCCGAAGCAACGGGAACCACAGGTGCCCAAGAAGTTAATCAACCCCGCAGCATTGCAGAAACAAAGGGTGGAGAAGTCGATACTAGATAAAAGACAGAAGAAACCGGAAAAGCCCACGACAACAGAAGACGTCGAAGATGATGACGATGATGTCCAAATAGTTGGAATTAGTCGTGAAGTGGCGCCAAACTTAGGGCGGAAATCATTACGAAAAAGTCCACTGATTGCAAAGCAAATTTCACCGATCGCGAGGAAACCAGCTAAACCGGTTGTTGCTAGTAAGACTACGCCCCCAGTTGTCACCAAGTCTACTCCGCCTGTTGGTGCTTCCGGACCAAAGCGTAAAGCAGCAGATTCTAGTGCAGACGATAGCGGAATTAAGGCAAGACAGGCTCGTTCGTCAAAGGTCAGCAAAATGTCCATCACATTGGACTCGGATGACGATGAAATGAGTGATGGCGAACCCGTTCGCAGAAGCACTCGATCCAGCTTGATCTCAGACAAGGGTTCTGCTGCTAACTCACCGCAGAACACTTCCGCCAAAGCAAAGGATTCGTCAGCTCCCACAAAGCTACCCGGAAAAGATGCAAACATTACGAAGGCTACAATAAGCAAATCTATTAGTATGCCAGCTTTGGACAAAACTAAGATAGCTAGCAGACCTTCCACTGCTAAACCGATACAAACACCAGCCTCCAAAATTTTGCCGAAACCGATGGCTCAGTCAACGCCGAAACCTGCTGTTGCTTCCACGTTAGGAGAGAAGAAAAGCAAGTCCGAGATGAATCTCGCCGATCCCATCAATTCTTCCGACAAGGATCTCAAAGGAAAGGACAAAAACAAGTCGGATCAAGCAACCATTCGGATTGTTAACATTGGTGACATCATAAAAAATAAAGCCAACAGCACGCCCGATGTTCGGAAAGCTGGTATTAGTAAGCCAATCGCTACAAAGGACATGTATGCCTCTTCCACCGAAAGTGAAGACTCGGAGGATTCAGATTTTTCGGAAGATTCGTATGATCCGAAAACAGATAAACCCAAAACTAATAATCAGCTAGTAGCCACGATATTGGAACGTAAACGACCTATCAATTTGGATCATTTACGGCTTAACCGGTCGGGGAAACGAGGGCGACCATCCACCAAACAGTCTGCTGCAGAAAACAAAGTCCCCAAAGCATCGGGCGCTAATCTGGCCCAAGACGATGGAGTGGACTTTGAGGATATGCTTCAAACCAACATCGTAACTGCAAACAAAGTTCAAAAGGTCATCAATCCAACGATTATGCGGGGTCGTGGAAGGCCTCCAAATAGCACAGATGAAAACTCTTCGCGCCCTAGCGTAACCAAAGCAGTGCCATTGAACAAGGGACCGGCCACTGCGGGTGTTAAAACGCTGACATCCAATAATAATAACGTGTACAAATCCAACAACAATGGCCGGCTTGGGTCGACGACAACTCTCAATCGGTCTGGCTCGACAAGTCCTCAGAAAGGACCACCTCGAATTTTGAATGCCACCATGAAACTGGGCGACAACCGTCCATTTGCCAAATTGATTGCGAATAGCGATAACAAACACTACTCAATCGATTTGACGGATCCGGACAACAATGTTAAGCTGATAGCATCTCCAGGCTCCACGGCGATTTCGCCGGTGAAGAGATCACCTATCAAGCCTGTTCCGCGACCGATCGTTGCCTCGACCGGTCTGCGGAACACTTCGAACGCTGTGAACAAGTCCGTCGGTGGGGCAGTGCAACGATCGGTCTCTGCGATTACCAGTTCCTCTGGTAGTGGTTCCAAGATGAAGAAGATCACCTGCTATGAAACATGGTACGTTGTATATTCATTTATTTTAATTTGCAATTTTGAAAGAGAAAAAAGCTCGTTTGAGTAATTGCTTTCTCAAGTTTTTCCTCAAAAGCATTGCTAAATGAACAATTTTAATGAAAAAAAAAGGCTCAGATGGCATTGATCCATAGCAGAGCTAAACCTTGAGAGTGAAAGGTTCAGGTTTAGTTCATCTCGGGACTAACGGCTTTACTATAAGTGGATGAAAAGGTCCTCTATCAAGATTTTGAACCAATTTTCCCAATATATGCTTCTCTTCTTGTTAATAGTCTAGGTATTTAAAGATTGATTTTTACATCATCCCATTAGGTACGTCATCAACATCCCCAACACGGAGAACAAACCGGAACGTCCATCGTTTGCCATGTCGATGATTGGGCTTGGCAATGAAGCAGCCAACATTCAGCTGCCTTCCTCGGAGTGGTCCCACAAAATTATTCTCACAAAGCGAAAAGTGCTCCCGACCGAAGGCGATGAGGTTTTCAATGGCGACGTGGAAGATCGAGCCATCAGCGAGGAAGAGAAGCGCAATTATGAACCTTGCAATATCATGTTCCGGAGGCGAACGGCCACACCGGGCAAGTTCAACCTGCAGTACGATCGGGCGGTTATTTTCAAGAACGACACTTTCTTCATCAACGTCGATGGAAAGAACTGCCAGCTGGTGGGGGCTCCCTGCAAGCTCGGCGATGTCCATGACATTGAGACCCTGTTGTCCGTTGTCGATTTTGTAAATCTGAAAAACTCATGTGTCGAATTGTCGGCTGCCTAATTTGTACGGATGACCGCAGTTGTTGTCCGGTGAAAAGTCGACAACCTGTAAATAGCTTTATTTTAAACGAATAACATCAGAAGCACTCCAACTAAAACAGATGCCACCTAGAACGGAGAGAAAGCCGTACAGATTGTGAGACTAAGATGAGAGGAATCGCAAAGAACGCTAAAGGAAGCATCCATGGAAGGTAACTATCGTTGATTTTGAAACGAATTATTTTTACTTTTACGACAAGCATTAGGTGAGACTATTATATTTCCAAATTTTATCCTTGCCCTGATTTGGGGCAACGAAATCGACAGTACTCGTTATTTATTAGCATGACTAATAAGAGGTATTAGATTTTTTACAGATCGTAACTTTAAGCGTACAATAAATAGGAAATATTATGGCAAATATTGCGATGTAGCTATATGTCTGTATTTACTTTGGACTCAAATATGTGTTTTGCCATGGCGGGTTAAAATAAGTATTATCGGTTTCCCAAATTTTCCCTCAAATGCAGATAAGTTTTGGTTATTATCGTGTATTGATCTCGTGAATCTGTTTCTGTATTATAAATACATAGGTACATAATAGGTATCCGAAAGGTTTGGGTTTGACAGTAGGGTTCAAGAATCCATCATTCAATCATCAACAATTAAAAACAGTTTTTTCGTTCATATTTAAATAAATCCCCATGATGATCTATCATTGAATTACAAAAAGCAAATGCAATGATTGATTTTCATTAACAATGCTTCGATTGAGAAAAAACTGGTTTTGAAATTTAATGATTATTTTCCTCTTAACCTTCAAGGCCCAGCGACAGATCTTTTATTTTCAATCGACTGGTGCTCAGAAACAAATAAGTTTAACGAAATGCGATTATGAAGCACAAAACTAGACAATGTCTAGTAGACATGCGACTGCTCAAATTTCATGAAATAGTCTCAGCGTTGTTGTTAGAACATGATTCTTGTCTATAGTAACACTTCGACCAGATTGCCAAACATTGTCCGGACTCTGAGGTCACTTCTGGTGAATCTGGAGACAAACATGAATAACAGATAAAACTAGGCATGCGGCAACTTCATGAAATAACCTCAGCGTTGCTGTATAAGAACATGCTTTTGTACGTATTGATACTTCGGGCAGATGAACAGACAATGGCCTGTTTATGAGGTTGCTTCCGGTGATTCAGGGAACAAACTTGAACAATAGGTAAAACTAGAAATGTGACATCTCAAACTTCATGAAACAACCTCAGATAACCAGACAATAATCAGGTTTTGAGGACACTTCCCGTGAACCAGGAAACAAACGAATAAAGTAAAACTGGACATGCGACTACTCAAACTTCATAAATTATCCTCATAGTTTCTGTAAGAACATGTTTCTTTCATGTATATCACTTCAGTCAGAAGTCCTGATTTTAAGATCCGTTCTGCTGAATCAGGAAACAGATAAAAAATCGGGTCTTTCTATAGAAAAAAAAAAATTGGAAAAACACAGACAATTGCAAACAGCAAAGCACAGCTGAGATGATTTCATGATGTTTGAGTAGAGAGCTGCATGGTCTTTTTATGTATTCACTAGTAATTGGACAGGAACGGCCTATGACGGACTAAAAAAGCGGAAATAACACATACAAGCAAGTCGTATCGAAAGAAAATAGTCGCATGGAGATGACTGTACCGCAAAAAAGAATCACAGAAGTTCTACCGAAAGCTCAATGTATCATGCAATGTGTTCGTAGGTATCGCTAACCTAGGTATGCAGAAATAGCTACCGGGGTAGTGGAATCAAGGGTTCATAAACCATTAAAAACGAATGAGAAACTGGTATATTAAAAAGTTTAATCTTAGAGTATCTGTTTATCATATGACATCAATATCAAATCAAATCGAAAGATTTGCCTGTATACGCATTTCCTTAGGGATTTGGATATATTTTTGTAGAACTGCTGGAAATGTGATAATTATTTTAGGGATCAGAAATACTGGGATTCCAGAAGAAGCTCTGGGATTTCCGTAGAAATTCAGTCCTACGTGGAAGATAGAAATTTTTGGCTTTAAAATTCCGAAATCTTTATAGGAATCGGGATCCCGCTAGTTGTTTTGGAATTCTTGTAGGATTGTTTTAATTCCGATAAAAGTTCACTAGGATTCACACATTAATCCCAAATATGTTTACCGATATCTCAAAGATTCCCATCGGAATCCACAAGATTCATAGTGATATTCAAAATATCAATATAAGTATCTCGAAGTTTCTCTCCGGAATTCCAAAAATTGTCTACAGAATTCAAAAGTTTTTCCAAAATTTCACAATTCACAAGATTCGCTCCAGATTTTCCGGGAAACCCATACCCCGTATTCCTTAAGAAATCCCAAAACTGCCAATCGAAGTCTCAAGTTCCCAAAGGTGTATAACCGGAATCCCATAGGCAACCAACCGAGTCCCAAAAAATTCCACTAGAATTCCATAATGTTCACTAAAATTCCTCCAAGCGTCGAAGAAATGATATAGGAATCTCAGAATTTTAAAACACATCCAGAATGCCTATCGGTATCTCTGAATTCCTACAGAGGTACAGTAGTTTCTCGGTTTTATCACGGCTTGTTTTGATATCGCTTCATTACATCACAGACAAACAGACGTAACACTTAGAACAAACCGTGATCAAAATCATAGTCACGAAGACATGTGCGCCCAATGCTAAAATCGGTGTATTTGGCCGATGGACCAACAGATGGCGGTAGTGTGTAAACGTCAAATGCGAACATAAATGATGCGAGCGCTGCGGGTGGTGGATTGGCCACCTACCATATATATGAATTGGCCGTTCAAAAGGTGGTCGATGGAAATCGGTGAGAGTGTGACGTCTGTTTGTCTGTGATTACATCATTCTTGATTTTAGCACGGTATTCTGTTCGGTTTAATCACGTCACAAAAATTGTTTGAAATTCACACATTTTACATTGAAAAATTATATTGGAAATAGTCCTAAACAATCCCTGTCAAATAGATAAATATTTGACATGTAATAACGTGTTTTTCATTTCATTCGTTCCATTTCTGCAACATTAAGCTCAAATTTAGATGAAAATTATATAGCAGAAAAATACATTTTCATTATAGGCTTCGGTATTTCACGCCAAATTTTTTTGTATCCGTGATATAATCTAGAAACTACTGTATTGGAATTTCAAAAGAAACCCCCGAATTTCAGAGTTCCTATATAAAAATCAGAATTTCAACTGAGTCTTAATATTCTTGCGACGATTACAATTGAAATTGTAATGCCAGAATTCATACATTTATAAACTTGATTGATGTAGGTAGCCGGATCCTAGTTTTTGAAAATAAGTTAACCGCGATTCAGCTACTACACGGAGCCACCTAGTAAACCTAGTTTTGACTTTTTTTTGACTCAATTCTGCTCTTCCGTGGGATTATCCAAATTTGGTTTAACTGGTATATTATATAATAGCTCTCAGTAGGTTTCGTAGTCTCCGTAACGCTTGGTCGGTGCGTCTCTCTCCGTTTTGCAAACATTGCTATACTACATTTTACGAAACGGTAACACTGATTATATTGCTGTTATTTTCATACGTTACAACACCGCCTCCTGTCAAAATTTCGGTCAAAGCGATTAGCTGTTCAAAAACGTTACAAACATATTTGCACCAAAAATATTGAAAATTTGTATTCAGGATCAATTTGTAACGTAGATTTAACTCCTTGATTTAAACTAAAATTTTGGGTGAAAAAAAACAACCCTGTGCAAAATAATTTCCACCCAGCGTAAGCTTTTGAACCTACGAAGTGGGTTGAAACAACTTAAATTTAGGTAAACTCGAAAGAACTTAATTGGCTTAATCCACGAACATTCGTCGCCCGGTGTGTTCGTCTCTCTATGTTTTAGACAACATTGCTGCTGCGAGAGAGGTAAAACAACCCAACCGCGAGTAATAACTTAATGCAGTTGAACCAAATTTGAGTTAAAAGAACTTTTTTTTTGGGTAGTCTGATTTCTCCGTGTCAGTCGACACTCAGAAACACGGGTAGTCACAGAATGACTAAATTTTAGTAATCTATGACTATTTTCTATCTGCCTCTCTTTCATCCTGCAGGGAATTTTATTCCTATTTGTCAATTCACCTGGGTTTAAGCATCGCTAAGCTTCAACCCAGTCGAAATGACAGTTAGTGTGAAAATTCACAGCAAATTGAAAGAGAGGCAGATAGAAAATAGTCATTAATGCATAAACTTTAGTAATTCTGTGACTATTTTAATTCCGAGTGGACATTGATATTTCATAAGGGCTAACTTGTGATAATCAATTTCTCTTCGTCGTTGCTCTCTTCGCATTATTATAGAAAACAGAATCACTTTTCGAAACATATATTTGTGTTGTACGGTAAACGATTATCAAATCCAGCAGAATACGCAAGAAACATTGCGGATTTTTTTATATTGACAATGTATAAGCGAAAGAGAGGATCGATGAAAAATAATCGATCAAGTAATCAAAAGTTGGTTCATTGCCCCCCACTTCGAGGTTGCGGGCGGTAAACCTATTTTGAGTTGTAAAACGGGTCAATTTTTGCAATACGTTAAAAAATATGTTTTTTTTTATTCCTGCAACTTATTTCAATTTCCGTAACTAACGAAAAAAAAAAACAATTTTGAAATTAATTTAATATCTAAAGACATTATTCCCATAAAGCACTGATGATCGGGTGGTGGATTGTGTATACACGTACATCAAACGAAACTCAGGAACTTAGGTTACGGGTTTTCCATTAATTACGTAAAATAATTTTCGGATTTTAAAAAATAATAAAAAAGAAACCCTTGATGTGCGTTGTACGGCCCCATAAATTAGTCAAAAATAAAACGTTACTAATTTCTGAGCTTAAAAAAAATACACAAAAACCTAAAGGGTTATCCGAATTAATGCGGGATTGGATATTGAAGGGTTAAATTTTCTCAATTTTGGGTACTTTGGTTTTTCAGTGTGGTAAGTATCGACTTCTCGCATGTATAATTCCATTCAGTGTGTTAGGTTTATTTTCAAAAAGGGCCAACACAATCAATATCCATGTCGTCATACGCCCTTTTGTCGACATACTGCATAGCATCATACCCCTCGGCAAGTCGACGTTTTCATGATGGTCGATTTTTTTCCTGGTGAAATACCCCTCGTTCCAACCAAGACAACCTGGGTCGTAATGAGTTTAACTATGGGCTATTGTGTTCGGGAAAACAGTTGGCGGTCTATCATCTGTCGGCATATTGGTCCGAACCCTAAAAATGCCGGTTGCAAGGGGTTCGAGTATTACACCGTATAGTTTTTCACCAACATACACGGACAATTTTATCAATGTTCAATTAAACTTAAACTAATCATTTTTTTTTTTCAAATTTATTTTCAGGATTCCAGATGCTTCAACTTGGGAATGTTCAATTATTGTCATATATTGCGTTTTCAACAGTTTGATTTAGAATTTTAGTTCAGTGTGTAGTAACTAGTATGTACTCGAAAACTATGTATAACAAGTACAAAAAAACTTGGAAATAATACTACTAATAATTTACAATTTGTAAATATAGTAGTTTCTCTACAAATTCAAATTTGTTACTGTTTCATTTATATGCTTAGTATAAAAAGATCTAATGTGTAAGCTTGATGAATAATGACTACAATGTGTAAAAGTGTAACAATATAAAAAACTTTATTCAGTTATCAATAAAAGTATAAGTGGAAAATTCAAATTGCTGATTTAAATGTATTCCCATTCACTTAAACTAGATGATGACAATCCTGTAAGTCCGGTTTCTTCCATGCGCGGAAAGCTCGTCTGGGTGCCTGGTTTTTGCACCGATAAAGCCGCTACTTGACTGGCTGCCGCTACGCACTGGGCCATCTCTGCAGTCGGATCCTCTGCTATGAAATGTGCCAGGGCACCTATAAATGCATCGCCGGCTCCCTATGGGTAAATAGGATGGGGGAGGTGATGGTAATGAACTTATGAACACTAATTTCGAACGAAAATTTTCATCGTTCATTATTTCTTAGATAACCAATTAAGGTGAAGATGAATCAAAGCCACACCTCAAATCTGCAAGAGCTAAAATCTAGAGAGCCATACAGCCGTTCGAGCTGGAAAGGTGATCGATTGGTCATTTCACAATCGACCAAATTTTTACCTCGAACCGCTTCTCTAGATGACAGCTCTTGAAGACATTCCTTTTATTCAGTTTCACCTTAAAGTGGATTGCTTATTACCGTTGTATCCACGACATTATCGACCTTGAATGGTTTTACGTGAATGACCTTTGTGCAGTCTTTCGTCACAAAAATCGCCCCTTTTTCGCCGAGGGTGATGATAATCGTACCACAGCCCATATCCCGCAATTTGAACAATGCGCCTTTTGCTTCCCTGAAACCCGATTACTCATTAAGTAGATAGTACAGATTCAAAACGAATATAAAATCATACGCAATTGTCTCAACCGGCATTCCGGTTATGAGGGCTGCTTCGGATTCGTTGACACAAAATATAGTGCAGCATTTGAGTAGCGCTAGGGGAATGTTTTCCAAAGCCGGAGCTGCATTCATTATGGATGTACCTTTGAACGTTTTCAACGCTTCAATCGTTGCTAAGACGGGAGTTTCAAGCTGGCATACCAAGACTTTAGCTTCACTGAGTAATTCTCCGCAGGCTTGGACATCATCCACCTGCAAACAGTTGTTCGCTCCGACGACTATCACTATTTGGTTATCACCATTATTAGCAACATTGATCTGCGCAATTCCGGTACTTTGTCCATCCAGAATGGCAATGTGATCTATATTGACCCCCTCCTTCTGGAGGTTACTGTAGTAATTTTTGCCCCACGGATCGTTTCCTAGTTTTCCAATCATTGCAGTCCGGCTGCCCAAACGAGCAGCAGCTACGCATTGATTCGCTCCTTTCCCACCGAAACCGGTGGTAAATTTCGTTCCATGTAGCGTTTCACCCACCTTCGGTAGACGTGGAACGTAGCTGTGTGAAATTTAGAAACAGCTAAATCAACTGCAAACCATTTGTCACTATATCAGTCGTTCTCATACCTTATGAAGTCCACGATTAGCGAACCGAACACAACAACATCAAACTTTCCGGACATTTTAGAGCAAAAATCTTGAACTTTAGTTTAAATATTTCGTACAATCTTTTTCCTACAATTTCTGCACTTTGATTAGTCATACACTAAATTAATGTGCAACAATTATCTGTACAATGATAGTGCAATGTAAATATACAACAGTGACGCACTCATCCAGATAGATAAGCGAAATTTGCCGTCTTTAGCGTAGCACGGTTTCTGTGCTTTACCTATATTCCACAATTTCGGAATTTTTGCTCCAAACACACTGTCATCGCTTTCGGTAGCATACATTCTATTTTTGTAACCTATTATACTTCCATTTCTTTCAAGAGTTTTAGCTCACCTAGAAAAATCGGTCTGTGATATTGAATATTAGTTATGCGACAACTTTGCCTATAGTGCAATTGATAATGTTTGCATACTGCTAAGCTCATGCAAAATTCAGCTCAAATTAGATGAATATCGACATAAGTGAAAATTCAATCATCATCACGCCACGACGATGACGACGACGACGACGACGGCAGTGACTGATGACGACTTCATCACCACTCAATGACGGTGGGTTTGCTAAGAAGATGAACGACTTCGGTAGATGATTCGTGATGCTTTATGCTGTCGGTGTAGATGTAATGTAATTAATTGTTGAGTTGCCGCAATCGGCATCAATTAAGAAAAATAGTTTTGGAATTAAGTATATATTTGAGAGGTTGATTACTGTATATATTTGATCACCGGATGAGGCAAATGGACATTAAAATATTGAACGGCTATTTAAATCTCGCCTATTGTTAAACATTCCACCGAGCTGGATCGACTTAATAGATTTTATTTTCACGTACTGTGGTGATAATTTTCATAGGGTTCAATACATTTTGGCCCGTTGATTTCAAATGTTTTCTCATAATTTTCGTACTATTTTTGAGATTCTTCATATTTCTTACTCCGGGACAAACAATGCTAAACAATATTTTAATAAAACTTTTCCTCTGAATAACGAAAGCTGCTGAAAGAAATGAATCAGAAATATATAAATGGAAATTAGGGCGGTTCAAATAAAAAAAAAGATTGAAAATCCAATCTCCTATATCTTCCCTACCATCTTTACCATAAAAATAATGTTCGGTGAAATTTTCAGCTTTTTCTTTAAATCCATGATAAAGTAGGTTTATATGGAATTACTGTGGAGAAAATTCGGAGAAATATTCCAAACACGTTAGCACTGTAATGTAAGTACAAACTTATCATCCTATAGTGAAAACACGTTCTTTAACTCTTAATGAAGGGTTCTGTTGAAGAAACAAATTCTTTTTTGAATTCATTTAATGTGGTATTTTTGTAGAAGTTTTCAGGGCTATAATCGCACATGAAGCTAAATAATAGCAAACAAAGTCATGAATATCTGTTCTCCTATCCGTCGGATTGAATTGCAGGGCTGTTACAACAGTCGCGATTTTCGCGATTCTAGCGGATTTCGCGATTTTCGCGGATTTGTGCCGTCAGACGCGAAAATCGCGAGTGAATGAAAAACTGTCGCGAAAATCGCGGACTTGTCTAATCATGCCTCGAAAGTCACATTCTTCTTCTTTCTGGCGTTACGTCCCAACTGGGACAAAGCCTGCTTCTCAGCTTAGTGTTCAATGAGTACTTCCACAATTATTAACTGAGAGCTTTCTTTGCCGATTGACCATTTTTGCATGTGTGTATATCGTGTGGCAGGTACGAAGATACTCTATGCCCTGGGAAGTCGGGAAAATTTCCAACCCGAAAAGATCCTCGACCGGTGGGATTCGAATCCACGACCCTCAGCTTGGTCTTGCTGAATAGCTGCGCGTTTACCGCTACGGCTATCTGGGCCCCGTCACATACAAATCGATAAGACAGACAATTCTATTCAGTAGATTTGAATTATGCAATTTGAATTTTGCATAAGTTACAACAAATCCATATTTCAGAGTCTGCAAAATATCAACTTTGTAATTTTTCTTAATTGTAATTCTGTATATTGGAAGCGCAGAGTTAGCTCATATTGTAGTGTGGTCACCAAATTTCTGTTTTGTATACTATTTTATATAGTCAAATTTAGAAATCTGAAACTGTTGAGCTGCATCTGTCTTATTCTTCAATTATTGAATCCTATTTCATTTAATTTCCTAGTGACAGTCAAAAATCCTTGACGTTACGATTTATTGAGAGTTCTACTATAATTAAACAATGTTGTCGGTTCAGTATTTTTCAATCCAAACAGTTTCGAAAAATTCTCAGGTCATAACTGCGGAAGTGCTCATTGAAAACTAAGCTGAATAGCAGGCTCTATCCCAATAATGGCGTAATGCCAAGAAGTCTTCTGCTTTAAAAAGTTTAGAAAAATTAACAAAAATAAAAAATGAGTATTTTAGTTTTTGTTAAACAGACTGATTAAAACTAACATACTTTCCAAGGCATCAAATTAATATTTGCCCTTCAGTTCAATACCAGTCAAATGTTTGACCTTGCAAGCTTTTGGCGATCTAATATGGAATAAGATGAGCGAAAATTTGTATTGAGATTACTATTTCTTATGCGTCTATTTGACAACATTTTTATTTAATAACTAGTGGTCCCGGCAAACTTCGTCTTGCCATCAAGTAGGCTGTTGAAAATCGCTTTTGATCGTCCCATATAAAATGACAGTTTCGTTCGCGCTCGTTTTTTCAACTTTCCCGGTGAATATCCTGGGATTTTTATACACACGAACACGTCGGAACCCCTGACAAACAAAACTGAGAAAGAATCTTTCAAATCCGTTGACCCGTTCGTAAGCCATTTCGTGACATACAAACACCATTCCATTTTTATTTATATAATATAAGAAGATAGATTAGGGGGTGACCCATTTCGCATAACGCAGTTTCACACAATAAAAGAAATCATATATTTCTCTTCATGCTAAACGTCCACCCGAAACGTATGCGAAGCATCCTTATACGAGACGTCCTATCCCAATAAATAGGCACATGAATTTTAGCACCTGTAACTTTGTCTGGAATGTACAGAGCTCTTTACTTATAAAAAGCCATCTCGATTTTTTGACGATTGTTAAGATTTGGAGCCCAGATAGCCGTAGCGGTAAACCAGCAGCTATTCAGCAAGACCAAGCTCAGGGTCGTGGGTTCGAATCCCACCGGTCGAGGATCTTTTCGGGTTGGAAATTTTCCTCGACTTCCCAGGGCATGGAGTATCTTCGTACCTGCTACCCGATATACGCATGTAAAAATGGTCATTGGCATAGTAAGCTCTCAGTTAATAACTGTGGAAATGCTCATAAGAACACTAAGCTGAAAAGCAGGCTCTGTCCCAGTGGGGACGTAACGCCAGAAAGAAGAATAAGTAAGATATCGATAGTATAAACGTCTCAGGTACAAACGATTCTTAAAATGTTACAAATTGAAACCAAAACTTTTGTTTTCGTTTCTCGATGTTTTCTCGATTCAATGCCCCACAGGCACAAATGGAAAGATTTATGATATTATACTGCTTCGCGTTATAAAATGGGTTAACCAACGTGCGAAGTTTGATTTTTGACCAATTTCACCGCATCGCAACACGATTTTCAATAGTGCGCATAATACACACGGCGGAGAGCATAGATGCGCACTATAGCGAAGTGCCTCGCGACGCGGCGAAGTTGGTCCACAATTTCGCAATATATCATCCTTGTGATATTGATAATCGTGTAAACAAAAGTAGGAAAGTAAAATTGTCACATTACCGGAAAAAACTGCTTCTTAATTGTTAAATGATCAACATTACCTTACAAAACCAAAGACATGTCTAATGTTTCTATGAAACTGTGACAATTTTAATAATTCGTCCATATTATGCTTGGTTTGAATAAATGCGTGAATTGGATACATTAGCTGTATGGAAATTTTCCACGATTAGCGGACATGGTCAATCGCTTTCTCGATCTCAACCAATCGATTTTTTTATTGACTATAAAACTTATTGAATTCTGATGTGTCGCACCAGATCACCTCTCTGAGACTCTTTAAATTTGCTACAAGACCATTAAAGGGCAACTGTTACCTGAGATAATTGATGACGCGTCTGATTAACTATTTATAACATTCTGCAAACTTTGACCTTTTGCAAGGCAAAAATGCAAAAAATTCGATTGAGTTTCCACTACCAATAGTGGACAACCTGAGAACAAAAAATTATAACAAAATAATGAAGACTTAACAAGAGTTCCATAGTTATTCTTTTTATGTTAAACACAATATTGCAACATCTAAAAAGTAAAAAAGAAATTTTGTACATGACATTGCCACTATTGGTACTTGTGTTTCGAACAAAATGTTTGATTCATACATAGATTAATTTTTTTCCCTCGTAGCAGCAGTTGAATTCTTTCGAAAGGTGCATGCAGATCATCCCTATGACTTTTTTATTTCATATATCCATTTGAATCATAACTTGCACTAGTTGCACCACTAATGCAACAGGACAGTAACTACTTTAAACTACTTGTATTTCCACAACCATTGGTGCAACTACCCTAGATTTGAATTTTTGAGTTTTTTTTGGCGCGTATTGGTGCCTTCAGCCGCGGATCGAGTTTTGACAGTCGCGATTTTCGCGGTTAAGATTTTGAAGTTTTTGTAACAGCCCTGGAATTGCTCTCTTCAGCAAATTTCTTAATAATGGTTTGAAAATGAGTTTTTACTATGGGACGATGAGTTGGTAGTTACATTCCAGTACTAATAATAATAGTTCATTTATTTATCTTTTGATAATTACAATTTACATATAATAATACGGAGTACAAAACATCATCTTATTATCTATATCTATTTTTAATCCAATTTTTTGAACATTTCCTTTTAAATTCAGCGATACTTTGTGCATGTTTAATTTCATTTGGCAATTCATTAAAAATTCTTATTCCTCTATAGTATATTGATTGTTGTGTACTTGTCATAATAAACGGCACAACACGTAGATCATAATTTCGTCTAGTTTGATGCGTCCTCGGAGATGAACCAGCCAAGGGCTGAAAATCTCCCTAATAAAGATAAATAATAATAATAATAGTTTGATGCGTATGAATGTTTCGTCCTCGTTTAATCATAGTTGTCAAGTATTCTGGCATTTGATTATTAGTTAATTTGAAAATAATTGTCAATACATTGAAAACAACGCGTTTTTTCACTGAAAGCCACTGCAAAGCTTCCAACATTCCTAATATGGGTGTGTATTTGCTGCAATTTAATATATACCGCATGAATTTGTTTTGTAACCTCTGCAACCTACTCAAATGCGTATCACTGGCTAAAAACAAAACTGAAGAGCAATAATCGATAAGCGGCGCCACCAATGTTTTATATAAGAATATCTTACTCCAAAACGTCAATTGACTACCTAATCTAACTAGCATGCCATATTTTCTTGCTACTTTTTTAATTACATTATCTATGTGCTCTTTGAACTTTAATTTATCATCCATATAACTCCCTAGGTATTTAACAACATTCACTCTCTCAACTTAAATTCCCTCAATGTCCATTTTTAGCTCAGTATAATTCAATTGTTTTCTGTTACTTATAATCATGCATATATTTTTTTCCACATTCAATTTTAGCTTTTTAATTTTCAACCACTTGCTCAACAATTCCACGTCATCCCTCATTTTGCTAATTGCCGTTGTCTCGTTTTTCTCTGCAATGAATACAACGGTATCGTCTGCAAATAAATTTATGTCACAATGCTTTATAGCTTTCTTCATATCGTTGATGTATAAAATAAATAAAATCGGTCCTAAAACGCTTCCCTGAGGAACACCAAACGGCACTGATTTTGGAACTGAAGTAGAGTTTCTATACTGTCAAATTTGTGTTCGACTGGATAGATATGATTCGAACCATTTGAGAACCTGTCCTCCTATGCCATATTTTTTCAAAACTTTTAACATTTCTGGGCGTGATATAGTTTCGAATGCCCGTTTGAAATCCAAAAATAAAACAATAATCGTTTTCTTTTCCTCTATCATTCGTTTCCATTTATAAAAAAGTAAGTTCAAAGCAGATTCACACGAATGGTTCTGTCTAAATCCAGATTGTTCACTTATTAATATCTTTTGCTCATTTAAATACTCAAGTAATTGATCTTTAACTATAATTTCTAACACTTTCTCGTAAATTGGTAGCATATGTATGGGTCTATGTTCTTCAGCTTTCGTTGTTCCAGACACTTTTGGTATTGGTACCACCGTTGAATGTTTCCAACTACTAGGGAAATTTCCCTGTTCTAGAGACTCATTAATTATTCCAAGCAAATATTCTCCGGTAACTTCTAATGAATTTTTTAGCACTTGTAAATTTACATTGCCGATGCCTGATGAACTACCAATTTTGTGAATAGATCTACACAACACATCATATAAAATACGATGGAACACATTCCATGTCTCAGCAAAATAATCGCTCTCATCTTCAAAACAGTTCGGAACATCTTCAAAACAGTTCGGAACATCTTCAATACTGCTGTTAATTTGCTGAATGCTATCCACAAAATAACTATTAAACCTTTCACATATTTCATGATCGTTTTCTACAACCTTTCCATCAAATGTCAACCTGATTGGTGGTTTTTCTTTACTCTTCCATAACGACTTTAAGGTTTTCCATAATTGCTTGCTATTTCCTCTATTTTGTTCAATTTTCCTTTGAGTGAATTCTGCTTTAGCTATTCTGATAGAGTATGCATACTAATTTCTTAAAACTTTGTACTGACGCCAATCAGCTTCATCCCAACTGGTACTAGCTTTTCTATACGCATCGTCTCTTGCAAGTTGCAAACTTGTCAACTCTATTGTATACCATTTTTTTCTACTGTTGCATTTTATGCTTTTGATAACAACAAGCTTATTTATGTTCTCTTTCAACAAAGTGCTCAAAATATCTGCTTTTTCATCTAGTTCTCTTTCACTATTGTCAGACATGCTTCTTCTCAACAGAGATATAAGTGCGGCTTTTGAATATTTTTTCCAACATTTGAAAGTTATATAATCTTCTACAGGTTCTGAACATTCATTAAATTGTATCTGAATAGTTTCATGATCGGAAATTTTATTTCCTTGATTAATCGTCACATTCAATTCATCGTCGTTACAAAATACTAAATCGATGATAGTCTGTGATCTAATAGTACGCCGCGTGATATCATTCACTTTTTGATTTAGATTAAAACACTGCATTAGATTTTGGAGTTTTCTTTTATCGCTGACGTTCTTCCAGTTGATATTAAAGTCTCCAGCGATTAGGTTTATTACTTTGTCATCAATTATTCTTTCAAGCCAAATTTGCTCCAAATGCAGTAAAAATTCTTGCTGATTTGCACTTAGTGAATGATACAATACACCATAAACTCCAACTTTTAGCCCTTTGACTACTTTTATAGCAATGAACCAATTTGATCCACATGTTGAATTGTCAACTACATGAACTTTTACTTGCTCATGGATATACATAACCACCCTACTTGTATGCCTGGAGGCAGAGTGGCAACATATCATATGATAGTACTAACGTGTTTGGAGCATTTTTCAAACTTTCTCCATAGTAATTTCCATATAAGCCTACATTGTCTTTGGGCCACCTTCAAATCATCACCGAAAAAGCTGAAAATTTCACAGAACACTATTTTTATGGTAAAGATGGTAAGGACGATATTTGAGATTGGATTTTTAAACTTTTTTTTTAAATCTGAACCGCCCTAATGAAGATCTTCACAAATTTCTTTATGAGTATCGTCATAAATTTATTCGTAAATCTTAGTAGAAACTTCGTTTTTGCTGCTAAGTATTCTTCCATACACCTCCTCCTTTGCCATTTTTCTATCCTTTGCAGTTCTTGAAACAGAACATTTTGCAGGACTTTTAGCATACACACTTAAATTATTTCACCGACCTCAGCAAAATGTTTCGCCGAGAACCCAACAGCTGAGATTTCGGTAATTTCCAATACCGAATCTCCGTACTTATTTTACCGAGATTTCGGCAAACCTAATTTTTTACCGAGATTCGGCAAATAATTACCGAGATATCAGCTGTTGGTTATTCATCTTCTTGTTTTCTGGCTTTCACTGTAATCCGATAAATATATTTAGTGAGAAGCGGATAAATCTGATTGAAAAATTGACTTGAACAAAAAGTGAAAATTCTTAAAACATATACCAAAGTGTTGAAGAACATCTAAACTGTTTACCTGAAAACTTTAGCCAAAGTTGCGTGTTAATTGCAAAATAAGCAGTTCTAGTGGTAGGACATTATCCACAAGCCATGATTGTGTTTCGAGCACACAACTGTTCGGTAGATCGATACATGTATACTAGAGTGGTTCAAAAAATCGTTTTTGCTCCACACCGCGCATTCGATTCTAAATCAAATTATAAGTGTCCTCCCAAAATTTGAGCTCATTTGGATGAAAACTGTATACATAATAAGAGATGTGATTGGACATTTTGTGTGTTGTTGATCATCTCAAACACTCAGTGAAGAGAATATTCAATAGACAATTCCCAATGTTATTTCCCTATAACCTACTTGTGATAGCTGCTTCAATAGCTATCATCACAAATGTAAGAAGATCAGTCAAGATATGTTGAGTAAACTATCGGACTCTCCATACTTCTGTTCATCAAGGTGTGACGATATGTTCAGAAGATTTACAACCTTCTCGGCTAAAGGAAAACTGTGTGAGGGCGACAAGAATTACATCTCGACTGTTATCAAGGATGCATTGACTGAAAAACTGGATTCGGTACTTTGCGATATACGTTACGTGCAAGTTGGTCAAGATGAACTGAGTCAGGAACAGGAAAATCTCAAGGAACGCAGTTCTCAGCTTGAGGGTACCGTCAACGATTTAGAAGGTGAAGGACGGATTTCACGCCAACTCGACACGCGATTGGCAGCACCCCTTCAGAATTCAATGAAACTTTATGGATGTCAAAAGTATGTGAAACTAAGATACTTTGCATATTTTGTATTTTCAAAATCGATCTAGACTAACATTTGAAAAGGGTCAAAGTTTTTTTTACTTTTTTTATAAACCCGTATAACTCGAAAACGGTAAGACCTACAAAAAAGTGTTGTATGGGGGACAGTCGTGAAATTTCCTGAAGTTTTAGAAAAAAACATTGAAAAAATAAAAAACCATTTTCTACACCGAAAAAACAATGATTCAAAACTTTAAAGTCGATTTTAAAAAAAACGGCCATTTCAGATTTTGATCATCCTTAAGCAAAAAGTTTCGTAATTAAATTTACTAAAAGTCGTCCATACATTGCAAATTGGGCATATTTTAGGAAAAAGAGTTTTTCTAATTTTTTTTTTGATTTTTTTTTTATTTCGCTTTAAATAGTCAAGTATGCTCATATTTTGAAGTGATAAATGAGTTTTAATCACAAAATAGATTATATTTGTTTTATTGGGAGTAGTTAAAAGAAATAAAACGGAATTATACAGAGTTTTTTTTTAATTAAATACAATTGATCTCGCACCAAACCGCTTATGAGAAAATGAACTCCGTCTAACAATCCGATGGGTTTTTAATGGTTGGAAAGATATCACAATAATATTTTATTTCTTATATGGTCAAAGCCAATCTTAACAGGTGTCTGGAAAGGGTCAATATTATGCTTATAAAAAAAAGTCGTGGTTTTTTTTATCATGCATCATTATTTTTATTATTGCTATATATCCTAAAACGTAGTATCTGCACATGAATATTTACATTATTTTTGGGCTTTACTGAATAAATTGAATATTTTTGGTTCATCCTCTGAATTGGTATACCGTTTGGCTGCAATTTGTGTATCACTAATAGGCATAAAACAATGATATTTTTGGGTACAAGGGACAGTTTTAACCTTATCAAACAATTCCATCAATTCCTCTGACATTTTAACATACTGTTCATTAGATATATAACAGAAATTTAATTTGGTGATACATGTATCAGTTTGTTTCACTGCCCAGTCGAATAGTTCTCGCGGAGTTGCGATTGTGTTTCCATAGTCTTTTGCAAGACTTGCTCTTGTTGCCATTCGCTTGAGAGTGCCAACAATAGCGTCACAGGGGCCTTTGCCGTGGGATGTGGCAAAAAGTGCCATTCTGCTTCCAATCCATATATTTTCTTGAAATTACATAAGCTGGCAAATTTTTTTTTTATTTTTATAATGAGCTGCAGCTCCATCTGACATAAAAATAACTTTTGAGAAATTTATTTTTTGTTCAACAAAATTTATCAATTTTGAAATAAATAGCTGAACTGCTACTGTATCATGGGTCAACACTTCTGATATTATAATAAAACTAACGTTTTCCAATTTATTATCTTTTTTATGGTAAATCTCGAATGGCATCGTATAGAGAAAGGATATAGCTTTCATTTAAACTTGAAAAAATGTTGGCGGCCATTTTGAATTTGGCCGCCATCTTGAATTTTGCTAGAAAATGTTAGAAAAATCGATTTTTCACCATTAGCGCACCGCTAGTTTTGAATTCTGAGATCACCATCAGAAAGCTGAGGAAAAATTGCGTAAGATAGGCTACAGAAACAAGGTGAGCAATGGTATTTACTAGAGATGGTCGGGTTTCACATTTTTCAAACCCGAACCCGACCCGTACCCGACTTATTTTATTTCTTTAAACCCGGACCCGACCCGAACCCGAGACTGTAATTGAAAAGCAAACCCGAACCCGACCCGAACCCGAAAAATTTTCGCTGTTCAAACCCGAACCCGACCCGAAACCCGAAAAAGTTTTCTAAGAAAAACCCGAGTAGAACCCGAGTTTGAAAAGATTTTAAATTCATCGTTTCTGATGCATAGGGAAGCTTTTAGGTTGTTACTCTGTTCACCATTCTCACCAAACCCGACCCAAACCCAACTAAACCCGACTTTTTTCAAGCCCGAACCCGACCCGTACCCGATAATTTTGTAGCCTTCAAACCCGACCCGAACCCGAACCCGAAAAAATTTAAATTTTCAAACCCGAACCCGACCCGAACCCGTCGGGTTCGGGTTCGGGTCGGGTTTCGGGTTTGAAAACCCGAAACCCGACCATCTCTAGTATTTACCCTATCAAATGCACGATTTTCTAAATCAAGTTATACGATTTTGACGTATTTGGCGAGTGCAATCAATAAAAACATCATTTTTTGTACAACAAAAAAACAAGTTTTCAACCTTTGGTGTTTTCGAGTCGAGTTAAGAATAAGAATATTATTTTTAGTGAAAAAATCTGGCGGCTATCTTGGATTTTGACGCCATCTTGATTTAAGGTAGTAGAACTAATTTTTCACCTTGATAGCACTCAGCATGTCGAATTTAGAGGCTACCAATAAAAAAAAGGTTACGTATACTCTTCTTCTCATTATTCTTCATTTTACTGACGTAACGTCCCTACTGGAACCGAGCCTGATACTCAGCATTATTAGTTATAAATCCAGCTTATTAAACAGGAATTTTCTTTTTTAATGCGATTTCTGACAACAGAATAATTCTTCGACATATCTTTGAATTCAGTAATAATGAATGATTAAATTCAATAAATGAAAACCGTCAAAAAACATTGATTGTATTAAACAAACATTTTTTTACCCTATACATTGTTGTTCATTGTATGAAGTTAATAGGTTGCGTGTTGGGACATTAGTAAGCCTTGTGGTAATATCTGTAATTCTAACGTAAAACATTGACAGTGCTCATCATGTTGAATTATAAGGCCTCCGTTAAAAAAAAAAAACAACCAGATTCTATTTTTCTTATCTTATCTCAGCTGTTCAACTGATTGTTCATTTGTATCAATGGTTTTAGACCAAATAAATAAAAGTACTAATGCTATTTTACAACTCGAAGATGTGCAGAAGAATCATTCAGGTAGCAAATAAGCGTTAAAAAATCCTATTTGATAATTTTTTTTAAAACTAGTTAAGCTGAAGGGCTGAATCTGTTCCAGTAGGGACGTAACGTGAGGAAAAAGAAGAACAAGGAGAAGAATAAGTGTAACGGTAGCATTGAAATTCAACATGTTGAGTGCTAACAAGGTGAAAACTCATTCTACTACTTAAAACAAAGATGGCGTCAAAATCCAAGATGGTCGCCAGATTTTTTCACTCAAATTAATACTCCTATTCTTCATCTGTCTCAAATAATATACCAACGATTGAAAACTTGTTTCTTTGTTGTACAAAAAATTATGTTTGCATTGATTGCACTCGCCATATACGTCAAAATAGTAGAACATGATTTAGAAAATCGTTCATATCATAGGGAAAATACCTTTGCTCACCTAGTTTTTGTAGCCTATCTTACGCAATTTTTCCTCAGCTTTCTAATGGTGATCTCAGAATTCAAAACTAGCGGTGCGCTAATGGTGAAAAATCGATTTTTCTAACAAAATTCAATATGGCGGCCAAATTTAAAATGGCCGCCAAAATTTTTTCAAGTTTAAATGAAAGCTATAGGGGAAGTGGTGGTAAAATGAACAGGGGTGGTAAAATGAACACCGTGCCTTTTACCGAGAAAAAACAAATTTCGATGAATTTTTATCACGCACGGACGATTTAGAGCATAAATCTGAGTGTTCGAGATGATACGTAGGTCAGTTGAAGTGAAAATATCAACGAAAACTAAGATTTTAGAAAACCACGTTTGAAAATTAGAACTGACGTAACTTTTAGCTCGGAAGACTTGAGGTTTTTCAGTGAGGTGAATATCGTCATGATATTATGTCAAATCTGATACTTTTAGAATTCTTTTTGAATGGGTTACAATCATTAATGGATGTATTTTCGGCGGGGCAATGAAAATTTTCAGAAATATTTGTTTTACTCACGTTTTTTGCATGGTGTTCGTTTTACCACCAACCGCTGTTCATTTTACCCACATAGTGCAGGTAAAATGAACATTTGCATCGCTTTTTGATAGCGATTAAAACATGTACAAATTCAAATATTTTAGTCGGAATCCATGTCGCTGCTATAGATTACATCCCTATTTTTGATCTTGTGCGATAGAACTATACAAATTTCTCGTTTTTCTATCGAGAACAAGATGATTTCCTTAAGGTGTTCATTTTACCACCCCTTCCCCTATCCTTTCTCTATACGATGCCACTGAGTTTGCTATGTGTTCCAAGCGAAATATGAGACATATCCCGTGAAGAAATACCCAAGATTTATCAAAAAATGGACTTTTTCGCAAACTGTTCAGCTAGCTGGCGTACGAGGGGTCCACCAATTTGAGAAAACAGAAAGGACCACCCTTAAGTATTATCGAAAACTAGCGATCAGTGACATAAAATTGGAATTCTAACGATGGGTGCCGATGGCGGCCTGGTTTCAGCGAGAATTGCTCATAAGACATATTATAAGACTTTTTTTTATTTATTTTTATTAATTTTTCTTACTTCGAATCAATTTTTGGCCCATAGTTTGGCAAAAGTTCGAATCAGCGGGGCAAAAGTTCAACTCATATAAGCTTACAGAGAAATTTACAAATTACCCCAAATTCACATATTATCTTTAAGTTTAACGAAATTTGTCTGATCGTGCAAAAAAAGTCACCAACATTTCACATTTGCACTTAGTTTTGCAAAAAACTGCTTTTTTTGGACTTTGGGCAATTTTTCTTTTCAACTGCTATTGTTTTCCATCCTGTTTTCTTCAAACAACTGTTATCGTACGAATTTGCTGACAACAGCTTTATTTGAATACAAAAAAAAAACTTTCAATTCTTCAATATGATGGTAGCCAAGGTTTAGGTTTTAAAGTTATTAACTCTAAAAAGGTATTATTCAATCCTATGTTCAAATTTTGGTTTCGTGAGGTTTAGAGAAATGAATCGTTCGCTACAGAAATTCTGGGTAACAATAATCCATATTTTCAAACTAGTAAGCGTTATTTTTTTTAAAGGCTTGGTTTTTTTGACTTGTCTGCTTCAAAAGGTTTGAATTTCACATTGATCTTGAACCTTAATTGAACTGATACATTTAAATCTTTATCTTGTTTTATAACTTTGAAAAAGTTCTAGTTCAAATCTAATTGGAAAGGTAAATCCTGATTATAGTCTGTTTTTTAATTCTTGTATTCTATTCGAGATCATTAGATTGGGTTGAATTCGTCATATTGGCAATATAAAACGATAAAATAGATTTAAAGATGAAAGTGACATTTGGTATCTAAGAAAGTTGATCAATCGGTTTTGGACGATTTTTAGGTTTTGATCTACCTCTGTATGAAAGTGCGCGACTCGATTCACAAATATTATCGAAACAAGCATTGTTAAGTTATCTAAATCCCTTATGACTTTTATCTCTTATGAGAAGGGGCCGTGGCCATAATCGACAAATATAACGAGCTAAAAGTAAAGCCTGCTAAATTATTTGAAATCGAAGTTAAAATTAAAGATAAAGCGTGTCCCATGGATAGACTTCGATGTGTGGAAACTTATGCAGATGAAAAACAAATTATTGAGGAAACATAAACGCAGCCCCGCAGAATTCTTAAAACACATTAATACAAAACTGAATAGCGCGAAACAGATCGCTAAAACAAATTTTTACAGAACACTTTTTAGTGACGGAAATACCAAAAAAATGTGGCACAATATCAATAAATTACTAAGGAAGCACCAGAGTCAAAAACGCAATTTTTCTATCAAAGTAAATGATCATAGCATTATTGATCCTTCAAGCATAGAATGCCAGTTCAAACAGTATTTTACATCAATCGGCTTAGATCTAGCTAGCCAATTAAACAGCAACAAAGATTATAATAAGTATAGAACAATAAACTCAGTTGAACACACTTTATTTTTGAATCCGGTGTCAGAGGTTGAAGTCAGCAATATTATTAATGAATTGTCACCCAACAAAAGTCAAGGTCCCGATAAAATATCGACTCAAGATGTGCAGAAAAACAGAGAAATCTTTTCAAAAATTTTGTCCAGAATTTTCAACACACGCATGGCAGAAGGCGAGTTTCCCAATTGTTTAAAAATAAGCAGAGTTATTCCTATTTTCAAAGGTGGTGACCCGGAAGACATTGGCAATTATAGACCTATTTCTATAATCTCTATTTTCTATTTTTTAATCTTAAACTAACTATTTGGGATATTTCAATTGAGCAAGGCACAAAAATTAAATATTCAGGTTTGATTTTAGATGAAACTCTATCTTGGCGTTCTCACATTGACCATTTAGTTAGAAAACTGTCTGAGACTGATTTCCCAGGCAGTCTACCCTGGCGTTAAAAAAACAGAAAAAGAAACAGGTAGAACGACGCGAAACATGAGAAATCTCGAAGACCAACAACTGTTACAGGGAAAGTTTTAACATACTACAAAAATACATAATTTGGTTGAGAATAGCAAAAACATTTGAAAGTTTATAAAATTTTGATAACCTAGGTTTATATTCATAATTGTGTGTTCCTTTCCTCTTCATTCTTCTTCCTACTTTCCCAAATGTGTGTGCGGTTTTTCTATCCTGCTTCTATCGATGTTCAACGATCACTTTCATCTTTCCGATTAATTGTGTGGTGGCTTAACGCATGCGCATGGTTAGTTTGGTTTGGTTTGTTATGAGCCTCTGTACGCGCTATAAATTCTTTTGTTCTATTGACTTTTACTGTGCGCCGTGTGTTGGTGCTGTCTCGCTCTCTCTCACGGGCGTTTTAAAAACAGGGCGCACAGTAAAAGTCAAACGTTTTATAGCATGCAGAGGCTCATGTTACTCACGGACCCTTCCAGATGCTGCGATGAATGCCGCCGGCAAAGCAGAAGCGACGGTGATTAAGGGGACACGGGAGACCGTGTTATTTTCCCTATCTTTCGTCTCACTCTAACAATAATCATCAAAACTTTGTGGAAGCAAATCTCGAGTTTTAGTGAACCGATGAAGCTGAAAATTTATCGGGTTGTGCACTACATATATAGAATCATAGTGATACATTTTCGCATCGATATATGGAGTGGTTCTTGAGCTTTGCTTCTTGAAATGGATAGGGTCTTCTTCTTCTTCTTTATCTCTTGAACTGTCCGTGACAGTATCATTAAAGGGCAGAGTGGCAAAGACTATAATGCCCTGTGGTTTTAGCGAGAGTTGTACCGGGCAGTCCACTAGTACAAGGCTCCCTCGTTCTCTAATACAACAACCATCCCCAATGATAGGGCCAGTTGAAGACTACAGGAATTCAAATATCTACATTAATGTTTTTCAAAAATTTACAAACATCCAGAAGCGTATCGACGTTGTTACTATTAAACAAATCTATTAAATTACGGAATCTGCAATCAAACGAATATTTTGTACGAGTCATCCCAAACCTCACACAGTGTAAAAATTTTGAGTAATCATGTCCTGTTATAAGTCTATTCAGCAATCTTACATTCTGATTATTTAAATTTTTATTGAAATACCATGCTTCTTTCTTAACCGTTTGTTGAAATTGGAAAAATGTTTTACCTTTTTGAGAAGACTATTCTCGGTACCACAGATTTGTATTTTCAATGGATTTATCTTTGAATAATATGAAAGCATCTGAAAGTAAAATACAATTAGACATGGTTATGTTTCCAGAAAGAGCACCCTTTGCAAGGCTATCAGCTATTTCATTTCTTGTAATATTAATATGACTTGGGATCCATTGTAGTGTTACGTTCCATTTAGCAGCTTTTTCAATTATTTGTTTTACTAGTTGAGTAGTTTTTCTAGAGTGTTGACCGGAGTTGATAATTAAACATGATGATTTTGAATCTGTATATATAACAGCTAAATTTATTTGTTCTTGGTCTATTATGGAGAGTGCTTTATCTATGGCTATTAGTTCTGCTGTTGTGATGCATGTTTCTATTTCTAATTTGTATGAATATCTAGTGTTATTGTAAGCATTGTAAATACCTATTCCACAAAATTTTCCTATTTTTGAAGCATCTGTAAATACCCAAGGTCTCCTATTGTATTTTCCGTTATAGAGAGATAATACAGTTTGTTTTAATTTAACAGGATTTGTGTCACTTTTAGAAGATTTGATGTTATCTAATTCAGAATATATTTGTATTTTTGGTAATCTAGTGTCCAGAGTTGAAAGTGGTGATATAGCTTCAAAAATGTGTTTTTCCTTAATTTAAATGGATTCCATGTATGATAATTTCTCGTTATCGATATTTTCGTTTAATGATAGTAACTGTTTGGATACTAAATTTACATTACTAATTGACCTAGCGATTTTTTTGCAAGCAATTAATTGATGTCTATTTTCTAAAGTTTGAGTTGCGGCAACTGCAACCAGTGCATTTAAAGGAGTAGTTTTGGTGCAACCGGTTATTTTACGTAAACATTGGTTATTAATTGTATTTAAAAGTTTTTTATTTGTCTTTCTAGCATTATTGTATATTGATGCTCCATATTCTATTACACTGAGGAAAATTGCATTATAAACTTGAATCATTGTTTGTGGATGAGCACCGTGTTTTATTCCATTGATTACTTTAATCATGTTAAGTCTGTCTATTATTTTTAGTTTTGTATTCTTAATGTGTATACCGAAGCTCATGTATCTGTCTAAAGTTATTCCAAGGTATGGGTGGGATTTAACAGTTTCTATTTCATTGTTATTAATTTTTAACTTTAATACGTTGTTGCTATTTTGAAAAAGTATTGCTTTTGTTTTTTGAGAATTTACACTAAAATTTAATTTTTCCAATTCGTTATATATTGTATTTATGGCATGTTGTGTTTTGATACTCAATGCTTCTAGGGATTTCTCTTTTATTATCATTGCAAAATCATCTGCAAATTGTATTAATATAACATCATCATCAAATATAAAATGTAGAGCCGCGGTATACACATTAAATAATGTGGGTGATAATACATCACCTTGTGACAGTCCATTAGAAACAAATCTTTCAATAATTTGATTTTTCAAAGCGAATGATATTTTTCTGTTTCGTAGAAATTGAGCGATCCATGACGTTATTTCACCAGGTACACCAAAGTCAATAAGAATATTTTCAAGAATTTCTGTTTTAACGGCATTAAATGCATTTGACAAGTCTAAAAATACTACTGCTGTCAAAAAATTCTCCCTTTTATTTTGTTTAATTAAATTAACTAAAAAATTTGAACAAGTTATAGTGGACATATTTTTTCTAAAGCCAAAAGATGTATCCGGAAATAATTTATTATCTTCTAAAAAGTTTTGCAATTTAACTAAAACAGCCGAATTGATGATTTTTGTGAAAACTGGTACTAATGAAATTGGCCTTTTCCCCTCAATACTATCCTGGTCTTTACCAGGTTTTGGAATCGCCACAATTTTTATTGTTTTGAGTGTCATCGGTAAATAGCAATCTTTCCAGATATCATTTAAAAGATTCACGATTGTAATTTTAGCTTCCGGTTGTAGTTGTCGCAACATTGAATATAATATCTTATCTTCTCCTGGTGACGATCTTTTATTTTTGGCATTAATAATGTTATTGAACGTTTCAAAATTAAGTATATTATTCTCAACGTGGTATGTTGAATCCACCATGAAAAATGGATCATTCATACCAAAATGTTTATCAAGAAATGATTCTGCCATTGATTTGTCTTCTTGAAGTATGTTGTTTGAAGGAGTTTTCTTACGTTTACCAGTTAATCTTCCTATTTTTGTCCATAATTCATTCGAAGACATTGTGAGATTAATTTCCTCAACAAAGGACTTGAAACTTTGACTTTTAGAATCTTTTTTAAGTTTGTTAAATTTAGCTTGTGTTTTCTTGCATTCCAATAAATTTTCTAAAGAAGATTGTTTATTGAATTTTAATCTAGCTTTGTTTTTTTCATCCCATGCCTGTGACAATTCTTTTGACCACCAGTGTTTTGGTGTAAAATTGTTACGTATTGTACACTTTTTATATATCTCAGCTATTGTGTCTTGAATATCCTGAATACTATTGCAATTATCTAATTTTAATTTTTGAATTTCTTCATTTATTTTTTTATGATTGTAAACATATTTTCTATTATCTATTGCATGACAAATAAAATTTAGTTCAATAATTAAGTGATGGCTTCCTATTCCAAAATCAAGAGTTTTCCATTCAAAATTGGTAAATATATTTGGAGTGAATAGCGTGAGATCGATAGCTGTTGATTTCTTGTTTAACTGTAGTGGAATAAAAGTTTTGGAGTTATCATTTAGGAGAATTAAGTTATTATCATTAATGAAGTTCATAACAATGGACCCTTTTGCATCAGTGAAATCATTTCCCCAGGCATGATGATGGGAGTTAAAATCTCCTCCGATCAAAACTCTAGAGTGATTTTTTATTGAATCAAAAATCTTAGCCAGATCATTTTCTAAATCTATTTTTGTTATCGAGGGAGCGATATATATAGCTACAATAACCATGTCTAACGTACATACTTGAATCGCTACAGCCTGTGTAGCGTTAGAGAGCAAAGGCATTTTAATTGTTTTATAACCCAGATCTTGTTTTAGATAGATGGCGCTACCTCCGTAATTATCTACCCTAGAATCTACAAATCTGTGATACCGAGAAATATTGTACTTACTAGTTTGTTCTAAAGATTGATTTGTCCAAGTTTCAGAAAGTAAGACAGCTGAATAGTCTCCCACAGTCAATATT